>NC_041383.1:63329869-63340583 GCF_002162155.2 Triticum dicoccoides
CTGATAGATAGTCGATTGGATCATGGCCATCTCTCTTTCTTCTTCTAGAAGGTCGACTGCATCCTGCCGGGCTTGTTCTGCTTCATCTTCTGAGTAGAGCTCGACTCGGGGTGCATTGTGAAGCAGGTCACTTGGCAGAACTGCTTCAGCTCCATAGTTCAGAAAGAATGGGGTTCGCCCAGTTGACCGATTAGGAGTGGTCCTCAATCCCCAAAGAACTGAAGGAAGTTCGTCGACCCACGCGCCTGCTGCGTGCTTGAGATCACGCATCAACCGGGGTTTCAGTCCTTTGAGAATTAGGCCGTTTGCTCTTTCTGCTTGTCCATTCGACTGGGGGTGAGCGACGGAAGAGTAGTCGACTCGCGTGCCTTGAGAAGCGCAAAAGGCTCTGAATTTATCGGAATCGAAGTTTGACCCATTATCCGTGATGATGCTGTGAGGAACTCCATATCTGAATATCAACTCTCTGATGAAGCTGATAGCAGTGCAGGCATCAAGATTCTTGATAGGCTTAGCTTCAATCCACTTAGTGAACTTGTCGACTGCCACCAGTACATGGGTGAAGCCGCTCCTGCCAGTTCTTAGTGGTCCAACCATATCTAACCCCCAAACAGCGAAGGGCCAGACGAGTGGAATGGTCTTCAAGGCTGAGGCGGGCTTGTGTGACATATTGGAATAGAACTGACATCCTTCACACTTGTTGACTATCTCCTTCGCCATTTCATTTGCTCTTGGTCGGTAAAACCCTGCTCGGTATGCTTTAGCCACAATCATCCGAGAGGATGCATGATGACCGACCTCAACTCCAACTCCATATATTGACGTTCGGGGAGAAAAAAATCAGACAGAAAGTTTCAACGCGTGTTACGATACGGATCTGCCGCCAAGCCCTAATCTCTCTCGGGAGGGCTGATCTGGAGTCCGTTCGGGGCTCCGGAGAGGGGGATTCGTCACCGCCGTCATCATCAACCATCCTCCATCACCAATTTCATGATGCTCACCGTCGTGCGTGAGTAATTCCATCATAGGCTTGCTGGACGGTGATGGGTTGGATGAGATTTACCATGTAATCAAGTTAGTTTTGTTAGGGTTTGATCCCTAGTATCCACTATGTTCTGAGATTGATGTTGCTATGACTTTGCTATGCTTAATGCTTGTCACTAGGGCCCGAGTGCCATGATTTCAGATCGGAACCTATTATGTTTTCATGAATATATGTGTGTTCTTGATCCTATCTTGCAAGTCTATAGTCACCTTTTATGTGTTATGATCCGACAACCCCGAAGTGACAATAATCAGGATACTTCTCGGTGATGACCGTAGTTTGAGGAGTTCATGTATTCACTATGTGCTAATGCTTTGTTTCGGTTCTCCATTAAAAGGAGGCCTTAATATCCCTTAGTTTCCACTAGGACCCCGCTGCCACGGGAGGGTAGGACAAAAGATGTCATGCAAGTTCTTTTCCATAAGCATGTATGACTATTTACGGAATACATGCCTACATTACATTGATGAATTGGAGCTAGTTCTGTCTCACCCTATGTTATAGCTATTACATGAGGAATCGCATCCAGCATAATTATCCATCACTAATCCATTGCCTACGAGCTTTTCGCATACTGTTCTTCGCTTATTTACATTTCCGTTGCTACTGTTACAATTACTATAAAAACCCAAAAACTATTATCTTTACTTTTGCCACTATTACCTTTATTATCATACTAGTTTGCTACTAAATACCTTGTTGCAGATACTAAGTTATCCAGGTGTGGTTGAATTGACAACTCAACTGCTAATACTCAAGAATATTCTTTGGCTCCCCTTGTGTCGAATCAATAAATTTGGGTTGAATACTTTACCCTCGAAAGCTGTTGTGATCCCCTACACTTGTTGGTTATCAATGATGATGGCGACGGATTCCCCTCTCCGGAGCCCCGAACAGACTCCAGATCTGCCCTCCCGAGGAAGAATCGGGCTTGGCGGCGGCTCTGTATCGTAAAATGCGATGAATCCTTCTCTTTGATTATTTTCTCCCCGAACATGAATATATGGAGTTGGAGTTAAGGTTGGTGGAGGTCCAGGGGGACACAAGGGGGGTGGGTGTGCCCCCCACCCTTGTGTCCATGGTGTGGGCCCCCTTTGGTTGATTCTTTCGCCAATATTTTTTATTTATGTCAAAAGTTATGTCCATGAAGTTTCAGGTCATTCCGAGAATTTTTATTTCTGCACAAAACTAACACCATGGCAATTCTATTGAAAACAGCGTCAGTCCGGGTTAGTTCCATTCAAATCATGCAAATTAGAGTCCAAAACAAGGGCAAAGAGTTTGGAAAAGTAGATACGATGGAGACGTATCACTGACGCATCGAGCTTGTCAGACCTGTCGTCGACACCACCATGGCACCAGACAACACCACCTCCCTATGCATGTCCATCATCACGCATTTGTTGTTGAGACCCAGCTGCGCCACGCCATCATAGAGGGAATAGTAATTGCAGAAAAGTTTCCATAAAATACTATAATTGTATGTCAATATTACCCACTCAATATTTATTCAATGGGAGAAGACATTCCTGTCGACTATGAAGTCACACATGATGACTTCGTCAATCTCAAGATGTTGTGTCAGCTCAATATTTCGGAAGTGCTCATAGGGGTGGGGTCTTCACGCATGCGTTCAGAGGGGGTGGGTATATTTGCGTGAATGTGGGCAGCTACGATTGTATTGAGCTAAAAGAAGTATGAAAGTCAACTTACTCAAATTTAAAAGATATAAATTTTGATTTCGTCGCGGTGGATTGCCTAGAAGTATCAGCACCATCAAATCTTCGCCAGTGTGTCACTTCAGCCATTCTTCCCGAGATTGAGCATAGACGGCGATCTTTCCACGAGACTACATTTGGCCATGAACGTTGCCAAAACAATGTAGAGCCTCACGCTTTTGCCAAATCATCTGCATCTTTATCCATCGGGTGCCATGTCACTATTGCAGGAATGTCTAGCAGTGACGGTCGCCTAAAGCCCGACAGTAACGAGCCTCTTTGGACCGCCCGCCACTGACCTTCCGGCACTGCTAAAGAGGCATCAGTGGCAAGCATCCGCTCGTCATTGGTAGCTAGGGCTGTAACAGTGGCGGACGGTGTAATTTGCCCACCAGTGTAGTCCATCTTGTAGCAGTGGCGTGCGACCCTATCAATGGCGGGTAAGGTGCAATGCTTGCCACTACTCTGTGAAGTACGTGTGGTCGCCATCCTACCCGCACCAACGTGTATAATAAATCAGCCGCGCTACCGCCAACATCTCTGGTCGACGGCAGCCTCGTCTTTGGCGACGAGCGGAACGCCGCATGTGGTGTGCCATAGACGCACGGCGTGGTGTCACCGCGCTACCCATGTCGGCATCCACGTTAGATCCGTCGTGCCACAACCAAGTCTCCAATCGACGGCGACCTCGCCTTTGATGACGAGCAGGTCATTGCGTGCGGTGTGCCATAGATGCACGACATGGTATAGATGCACGGTGTGTCGCATGCGACGTGCCATAGATGCTCGTCATGCCATATATGCATCGGCAGCCTCGCCATTGATGACAAGCTGATCTGCCATGCCGCCGCCAACTCTCTTTTCCTCGTGGTATGCACAACCTCCATACCGAATAACTCATACTGTCTCCGGTTGGTTAATTATATATTTCTGCCTTGCATGTTTGATATGATACAAGAACATGTTTTGTAAATGGTAGATCTGCATGTTTGAATCTATTTAATTAATCTAGTGTTTAAATTGATTATTACCGTGCACTGCCTATGTTAATTTAGTTTTAAATCGGTATTAACATGCACTGTCAATGTTAAATTGCCTATTAACTTTGCAATGCATACCTTGTGCATTTTAGCAAGTCAAACCCTAACTACATAAGTATAATGAAACAATTTCTTACACAAATCATACCATTGTGATGTACACACATACTTGTCGATGTGACATTTTAGTGTACTTCACAAAATACTTTTTAAGGGTGTCTTGTGAAGTGCAACTAAAATGTCACATCAGTGTCGCTCTATTTTAGTTGCACTATACAAGAAGAGTGGAAGCAGGCGCTGCAGATGACTCCTACAACATATGTAAGCATACAATGTGTAGTTCGTACTAAACTGCTCGCCAGTTATGGCTTCATCACTCATGGTCATGGTTTGGGACTTTTTATTACTTTTTGAACAAGAAAAGGGGAAAAATATTCCTTTTTGTGTTTGAGCAACTGTGTTGTCTTGGAGAGAAAGCCGACTTTGAAAAACAGGAAAGAAATCAGAACAATTTATATGAAAAAAAGCTATATTGCATTTACCTTGCCCAAGGCGAAGGCGGTGTGGCTAGTCACGTCGTCGTTGACGGAGATGAGGACAAGGGTTGACCGAGGCGGGTGAGAAGTCTTTTTATTTTCGTTTGTCACTTGGATTAGATAGCCGCCGAGCTCAAGATGGTGTCGCCGGTGAGGGCTTGGACATGAACTCATTGGAGGTGAGGCAGCTGGCGGGGCGGTTGGGCTGTGTCGTGTCACAATGGGAAGAGAATCAATGTTCATCGGGAGAAGATTTCAAATCCAATGACCAAGACAAAATTGACTGAAACGAAGAAAGATCAAGCAACTAACCGATAGATTGGCCCTTTAACCACTGTCATTTTTGGGATACAACTTTTGACATTTATCTCACATCAAACAAAAATGAGGTGGAAGAATTGTACATCGTGCAAGTAGCTTCCAAACAAGTTCAAACGTACTGAATTTTCAAAGTAACTGTCACGCCCAATATGCGACCCTATCCTAAAGGAACTCGAAGGTCCCACTAAGAATAGAAGCACATATTGGAGACACTTTCGCAAGGTGGATATCATTACATCGTACCATTACATAATAGTTGGGGATACATACAAGAGGCATAGAATTACACATGAATACAACATCATCATACATAAGGGCAACATCCGACTACGGATGAAACATAAACAGAAACTCAAACGACATCCACCCTGCTAGCCCAGGCTGCCGACCTAGAACCTATCCCCTAATCAAGGAAGAAGCAGAAGAAGAACTCCAAAACAAGTAAGCATCTCTCTCGTGTCATGATCATCGCATAACCTGCACCTGCAACTGTTGTTGTAGTAATCTGTGAGCCACGAGGACTCAGCGATCCCATTACCATGGGTATCAAGACTAGCAAAGCTCAATGGGTAAGGAAGGGGTAAAGTGGTGAAGTTGCAGCAGCGACTAAGCAAGTATGGTGGCTAACATACGCAAATAAGAGCGAGAAGAGAAGCAACGGAACAGTCGTGAAGCTAGCAATGATCAAGAAGTGGTCCTGAACTCCTACTTATGTTCAAACATAACCCAAACCGTGTTCACTTCCCGGACTCCACCGAAAAGAGACCATCATGGCTACACACGTGGTTGATGCATTTTATTTCGAATATGGTGTCAAGTTATCTACAACCGGGCATTAACAAATTCCCATCTACCACATAACCGCGGGCACGGCTCTCGAAAGTTTATACCCTACAGGGGTCTCCCAACTTAGCCCATCACAAGCTCTCATGGTCAACGAAGGATATTCCTTCTCCCAGGAAGACCCGATCAGTCTCGGAATCCCGGTTTACAAGACATTTCGATAATGGTAAAACAAGACCAGCAAGACCACCCGACTGTACCGACAAATCCCAATAGGAGCTGCACATATCTCATTCTCAGGGCACACCGAATGAGCAAAGCGTACAGGTACCAACGTAACCCAAGTTGCCAAGGGACGGTCCCGCACGGTGCTCTAGTTTGGACCAGCACTCAGAGGAGCACTGGCCCGAGGGGTAAATAAAGATGACCCTTGGGCTCCGGAAACCCAAGGGAAAAAGGCTAGGTGAGGCAAATGGTAAAACCAAGGTTGGGCCTTGCTGGAGGAGTTTTATTCAAAGCAAACTGTCAAGGGGGTCCCATAAATCATGTCCAACATGGAGCAATCTTCAACTTCACATGCAACTAACAACGCTATAAGAGGGGCTGAGCAAAGTGGTAACATAGCCAAGCAATGGCTTGCTAGGAAGGGTGAAAAAGGTTAGAGGCTGATGGCAATTTGGGAGGCTTGAAGAGCGAGTGATAGTAGCGCAGCATAGCGATAGAATGAAGCAACTAGCATAGCAATGATAGTAATGAGATCCAAGGTGACGGTCATCTTGCCTAAAATCCCGCTAGGAAGAAGAACGAGTCCATGAAGAAGATGAAGCCACGAAGACAAACCAAGCGTGGTCGAACGAATCCTCACGGACGCAACGAAACAGGAACTAACGAGAAGAAGTACAACCGGAAAGAAGCAAACACACAGTAAACACACAACACATAGCCAACGCATGATGCTCAACCAAGTATGATGCATGACAAAGGCTATATGAGGCTACTCATGGCAAGAGATGATGCATACAAGAGCAACACATCAAAGCAAGTTTAAATGAGGCCGGTAACAACATATAACAAATTCCGGAAGACCCCATATGTAAATTTAGAAGTTGGTCCAGATCTGAATAAACATTATGTTCAAGTTGTTAAACAGCAAGTTAAGATGCACCAAGATGATCTACACGAAATTCTAGTCAAGTTACATATAAAGTTCATTTAGTTCGGAGCTACGGCCTAGAAGATATGAGCAAAACAAGTTAAACATGGCATTGATGCAAAATGCATACAAACATCAAGCAAACACTCTCAAAACATGGATGCAACATGATAAGATGAAACTACATGTAATTCTAAGCAAGTTTCATATAGAGCACAATCAAAACGGAGCAACGGCTCAACACATACACTCTATACAAGTTTAAAGGACAAGCTGTCCAAAACAGCAAGTAGGCTTCTAGCAAGCATCATGGAAATATGCTATGGCACCTCAACATGAAAACAAAATTCATGGGCATGATGTACAGGTAAAGCACAACAAAACATGAACACTGAGATATCTCCACAAATCACTAGAACATGCTCAAAAGGACATGGCAAGATTGCAAATAATAACAGTTTACAGACTTAGCAGAAATAACATTCGGTTGCAATGTTTAGAGCTATCAAACAACATCCTACATGAACTTATCATGGCAAACAAAGACATGGCATGCTAATACTAAAGACAAATAACAAAACTCCCTTACTGAACTTATTCCAAAGATCAACAGAAAATATGGTAGGATCCATGCAAACATGGCAAATGATATGACAGATTCAGACATGGCAAGAACAACGATAAGTAGGCATGTTGGTGAGCTTATACCACTCACCACAAAGCAACACATGGCATGACAAGGTGACCAACAATAATACGACATATTTATGAAGTTAATCATGGCAAGAGCAAGTTCATAGGGTACATGGATGACTAACAAAACACATGGCAAAACAGAACTTAATGTTAACAGGCTGACAGCAACATTATTTAGCAGCTTTCGAGCATGATATGAACAATCGATTGCAAGCTATAAATGCAACCAAGGGCATGGATGGATAGATAATGACATGTATAACAAAACATCCTTAGTGAACATCTCCAGATTATGCACACAATGACTTGTAGAAGCAGGTTTAGAAAGCATCACGAAATGACAGATTCAGCCTAGCAAAACAGTAACAGCAAGTACCCTACTTCACGAGCTTGATGCACTCACTTCAAGACTCACAAAAATACATGGATTGCACCAATATAAATATGGCATGATGTAGCTCAAAACTCATGTAGACATCAAGCTCATAGGATGCACACACAAAATGCAATGAAAAAGACAAATCACCAAGTACTGTTAGCAGACAGCTGTTAACATCATATAGCACTCTTGCAACGATGATTAGGGCATCAATATGGACACAAACAAGCATGACACAATGTACCAAAATGAAGAGCATCTCACAACAAACATTTTGATATATTATATGCATGATTTGGAGCCACGGACATGGAGATATGACAAGTTGAAGATGTACACAAAATAATACAGATTCCGGACTTGGCATAAAACCAGGTGAGCGTAGAATAGTTAAAACGTGCATTGGGCGAAGATCTGGGGTTTGCTCACACATGGGCTCGGCCTAGGTCATGCAGAGGAGGGAGCGGGCCAGCTAGCTGGGCCGGAGGGATGCGGTGGCCCACGTGGTCGTTCGTTTGTCCCGATCCGATCTGGATCGGGGAGACCGAGGGCGGCGGGGCGCTCGGCGGCGATGGGGCGCGAGCGAACGGGCGCGAGCGTCGCGATGGGCTTCGGGGGCCCCGCGCGGGCCTGGCGGGCTGGCAGCAGCGCGTGGTGGTGGAGTGCCACGTGGCACGAGGGGAGTGGCTGCGGGCGGCGGCGCGGGCGTGTCCGGCGGCGGGCGGACACTTCTGGCGGCTGAGAGGGAGAGAGGCTAGGGTTTGGACCCTGATTTGGGCAGGAAGAGGCCTAGTTATAGGTAGAGGGAGCTAGGAGTGTCCAAATAAGGTGCGGTTTTCGCACACACGATCACGATCGAACGACCGAGAGCATGGAGGGGGTTTGGATGGGCTCATGGGTTGTGGTGAAGAGGGTTGGGCTGCAAAGAGAGAGGGGTTTCGTGCTACGCAGTTAACCATTGGGGCATTAAACGACCTCCAAATGGAACGAAATTTGATGGGCGGTCTACCGGTGATATACCAAGGCCACTCGGCAAATCGCGGCCCATTCCAAGAACGAATTTTATCCCGCTCACAAAATAAGGTCTGAGAGGGGCGACGGGCGCGTGCGAGTGTGGTTGGGCTTAGAACAGACAACGGTTAGAACAGGGGGAACCCGAACGGATGCATGTTTTGAAAAACATGCAGATGAAATGTAGATGATGACATGGCAAAATGCAACATGCAAACAAATGACATGGCAGCGATGGAGAATAACTGGAAGACATCTGGCGCATCGAATCTGGGGCGTTACAACTCTCCTCCACTAACAAGAGATCTCGTCCCGAGATCTTAGGAACGAGATGGAAGAGAAAGAGGAAGAGGTGAAGTAAGTGCTCAAGAGAGAAGATGAACAAGGACGAGAGTACTTGGTAAAAAGAGAAATGACTAATATGATGAGAATAAAAAGCTCAAGGAATAGATAGACTCTAAAACTACTCTTGTTAGACCAAGGTAGAAAAGGAGTAAGAACGAAAGAATTCCGGCAGCACTCCGGCTGGAAAATGGAAGGAATAGAACATGAACTTCACAAGATGGGATGACACTAGATGAGATGAACAACGCAATGCCTCAGGAAGAATTGAAAGAATGGAATGAAAAGAACAAATGGAAGAGCAAGAAATTCCACCGCGAATGAATTAAATCATGAAGAACCACCATGAAGAACTCCGGTGGCAAAAGGATGATGAGATAGAATGAACGAAGAAAGAATAAGATGAGCCTTACGGTGATTTAGATGGAGGTTCCGACGAAATGACCGAGGAAATTTGAACTCCGGAAAAGAAAAGATGAAAACACTTGGAACTAGAATTTATTCATCAAGAACAAACTCCGAAGGAAGGGATTACTCACTTGGATGAAATAAGAATAAGATTTATTGTATGCTTATCCTTCATCAAATTAAATTGATGACAACCGGATTTGGCATGCAACTTATTCCTGTAGAAAGGATTGAAGAGAGATATAGCGCCAACTTGAAGAAGTCTTCGACGAATCACCGGGAGGATAGGAAAGAACGAATGAATTAATATGATAAACAAAGAAAAAGAATCTTCAACGAACCACCGTAAGAATTCGAAAATGACTGATGAAAGAGAATGAATCACCGAGAATAATTAGAAGAACAAATATGCTCTGAGGGGATTTAGGTGCAAAAGAACAAAGAGATAACAAGCTGATTAAGGAATACTTGTCAGATGCATCGGGATAATTGGATAACGATAGCTGAAATGTGAGGACGAAGAATTCTTCTGGAATGATGGCCTCCGGTGAAGCGAAACAGAAATCAACTCCTGAAATACTCTGGATAGGTGAGAAAAAGTAATATCTAATAAATGGAATAATTTGAGATGGTAGCATGAAACTAGAACCGCGAGTCTTCGAGAGAACGGGCAAGATTTAGAGGAAAAAACTCTTCTTCGGTCTTCAAAAGACGACGGAAAACACCACCAAAAATACTGAGATACTCGGGGAGAACGAAAAGCGAAGAGGTTCAGCCAACAATGAAAAGAATTGAAATCGATCTTGAAAAGGCATGTGGCTGATGGAATCCATTCTTACGTCACACTTGAAAAGAATTTGAGAATAACTCCGGAATAATTAGAAGAGTTAGGTAAGATCCTGGGAAAAGACCTATGGGTTAGGGCCCACTAAAAGAAAACACCGTTGGAAATAATTGTTAAACAGATAGATGATGCATCGGAACAATTGAAATATTTGAATGAGGTGACAACCTCGAATTAATTGGAACATAGAGGAATCTCCTGAGATATCTAGAGCACCTCGGAATGATAAATTGGCGAGAGGCGAACGAGCAGGGAAAACACTTGAGCCGAGAGAAAGAATATAATCACTATCGAAAAACTTGAATTGAATCCACCGGAGAAGAAAAAGAGATGAAGAATGTCGAACAAAAGAGAATTCACTGGTTGAAATAATAGAGGGAAGACTGAAGAGGTTCCGTACGAATCAAAATTGATGCTCAGAACAGACTCAGGCTCCGG
>NC_041383.1:63340932-63344892 GCF_002162155.2 Triticum dicoccoides
GAAACAGCGGTTGAAAGCATGCAAAAGCTTCGCACGAGTAGGATGGATACTCGATTACAGACTCCGGTTCCAAGAAGAAGAAGGGGTGGGTGGGTGGGAAAAGAAAAAAACTGAGGAGAAAAACAAGGAGGGTCGAATCATCTTGACGAGAAATGCACCGGATGCAAAGAGCTGAGGAACACGATCAAAAAACCAACTACATGATCCTAAAGAAAATTTGAAGGGGGGGAGTAATTCAAAACACCTACGTCAAGATTCCTCACCAGAGCGACGAAGGGGTAGAGGAGTAAAAAGAATTCCTACTCTCCGATATAACTAGACTCCGAAAACAGCTTTCTTCTAGACTCGACAACGGCCAAACTACACGATCAATCAAGGGGGCTCCTATGGTCGGTCGAGGCTCTGATACCAATATGTCACGCCCAATATGCGACCCTATCCTAAAGGAACTTGAAGGTCCCACTAAGGCTAGAAGCACATATTGGAGACGCTTTTGCAAGGTGGATATCATTACATCATACCATTACATAATAGTAGGGGATACATACAAGAGGCATAGAATGCCACACGAATACAACATCATCATACATAAGGGCAACATCCGACTACGGATGAAACACAAATAGAAACTCAAACAACATCCACCCTGCTAGGCCAGGCTGCCAACCTGGAACCTATCCCCTGATAGAGGAAGAAGCAGAAGAAGAACTCCAAAACTAGTAAGCATTGCTCTCGCGTCATGATCATCGCATAACCTGCACCTGCAACTGGTGTTGTAGTAATCTGTGAGCCACGAGGACTCAGCAATCCCATTACCATGGGTATCAAGCCTAGCAAAGCTCAATGGGTAAGGAAGGGGTAAAGTGGTGAGGTTGCAGCAGCGACTAAGCAAGTATGGTGGCTAACATACGCAAATAAGAGCGAGAAGAGAAGCAACGGAACGGTCGTGAACCTAGCAATGATCAAGAAGTGATCCTGAACTCCTACTTACGTTCAAACATAACCCAAACAATGTTCACTTCCCGGACTCCGCCGAAAAGAGACCATCACGGCTACACACGCGGTTGATGCGTTCTAATTCGAATCTGGTGCCAAGTTATCTACAACCGGACATTAACAAATTCCCATCTTCCACATAACCGCGGGCACAACTCTCGAAAGTTTATACCCTGCAGGGGTCTCCCAACTTAGCCCATCACAAGCTCTCATGGTCAACGAAGGATATTCCTTCTCCCGGGAAGACCCGATCAGTCTCAGAATCCCGGTTTACAAGACATTTCGACAATGGTAAAACAAGACCAGCAAGACCACCCGACTGTGCCGACAAATCCCGATAGGAGCTGCACATATCTCGTTCTCAGGGCACACCGGATGAGTGAAGCGTACATGTACCAGCGTAACCCAAGTTGCCAAGGGACGGTCCCGCATGGTGCTCTAGTTTGGACCAGCACTCGGAGGAGCACGAGCCCGGGGGGTAAATAAAGATGACCTTCGGGCTCCGAAAACCCAAGGGAAAAAGTCTAGGTGAGGCAAATGGTAAAACCAAGGTTGGGCCTTGCTGGAGGAGTTTTATTCCAAGCGAACTGTCAATCCCATAAATCACCCAACCGCGTGAGGAACGCATAATCAAGGAACATAACACCGGTATGACGGAAACTAGGGCGGCAAGAGTGGAATAAAACACCAGGCATAAGGCCGAGCCTTCCACCCTTTACCAAGTATATAGATGCATTAATTAAATAAGAGATATTGTGATATCCCAACATAATCCTGTCCATCATGGAGCAATCTTCAACTTCACGTGCAACAAACAACGCTATAAGAGGGGCTAAGCAAAGCGGTAACATAGCCAAGCAATGGTTTGCTAGGAAGGGTGAAAAAGGTTAGAGGCTGACATGGCAATTTCGGAGGCTTGAAGAGCAAGTGATAGGTAGCGCACCATAGAGATAGAATGAAGCAACTAGCATAGCAATCATAGTAATGAGATCCAAGGTGATGGTCATCTTGCCTGAAATCCTGCTAGGAAGAAGAACGAGTCCATGAAGAAGATGAAGCCACGAAGATGAACCAAGCATGGTCGAACGAATCCTCACGGACGCAACGAAACAGGAACTAACGAGAAGAAGCACAACCGGAAAGAAGAAAACACACGGTAAACACACAACACATAGCCAAGGCATGATGGTCAACCAAGTGTGATGCATGACAAAGGCTATATGAGGCTACTCGTGGCAAGAGATGATGCATACAAGAGCAACACATCAAAGCAAGTTTAAATGAGGCCGATAACAACATATAACAAATTCCAGAAAGACCCCATATGTAAATTTAGAAGTTGGTCCAGATCTGAAGAAACCTTATGTTCAAGTTGTTAAACATCAAGTTAAGATGCACCAAGATGATCTACATAAAATTCTAGTCAAGTTACATATATAGTTCATTTAGTTCGGAGCTACGGCCTAGAAGATATGAGCAAAACAAGTTAAACATGGCATTAATGCAAAATGCATACAAACATCAAGCAAACACTCTCAAAACATGGATGCAACATGATAATATGAAACTACATGCAATTCTAATCAAGTTTCATATAGAGCACACTCAAAACGGAGCAACGGTTCAACACGTACACTCTACAAGTTTAAAGGACAAGCTGTCCAAAACAGCAACTAGGCTTCTAGCAAGCATCATGGAAATATGCTACAACACCTCAACATGAAAACAAAAGTCATGGGCATTATGTACAGGTAAAGCACAGCAAAACATGAACACTGAGCTATCTCCAGAAATCACAAGAACATGCTCAAAAGGACATGGCAAGATTGCAAATAATAACAGTTTATAGACATAGCAGAAATAACATCCGTTGCAATGTTTAGAGCTATCAAACAACATCCTACAGGAACTTATAATGGAAAACAAAGGCATGGCATGCTAATACTAAAGACAAAGAACACAACTCCCTTACTGAACTTATTCCAAAGATCAACAGAAAAGATGGTAGGATCCATGCAAACATGGCAAATGATATGACAGATTCAGACATGGCAGGAACAACAATATGTAGGCATGTTGGTGAGCTTGTACCACTCACTACAAAGCAATACATGGCATGACAAGGTAACCAACAGTATGATGACATATTTATAAAGCTAAGAATGGCAAGAGAAAGTTCATAGGGTACATGGATAACTAACAAAACACATGGAAAAACTGAACTTAATGTTAACAGGATGACAGCAACATTATTTAGCAACTTTGGAGCATGATATGAACAATGTACTGCAAGCTATAAATGCAACCAAGGGCACTGAAGGATATAGAATGACATGTATAACAAAACATCCTTAGTGAACATCTCCAAATTATGAACAGAATGACTTGTAGCAGCAGGTTTACAAAGCATCACGAAATGACAGATTCAGCCTAGGAAAACAGTAACGGCAAGTACCCTACTTCACGAGCTTGATGCACTCACTTGAAGACTTAAAAAATACATGGATTGCACCACTTTAAAGATGGCATGATGTAGCTCAAAACTCATGTAGACATCAATCTCATCGGATGCACACACAAAATGCAATGAAAAAGGCAAATCACCAAGTACTGTTAGCAGACAGCAGTTAACATCATATAGCACTCTTGCAACGATGATTAGGGCATCAAGATGGACTCAAACAAGCATGGCACAATGTAACAAAATTAAGAGCATGTCACAACAAACATTTTGATATATTATATGCATGATTTGGAGCCACGGACATGGAGATATGACAAGTTGAAGATGTACACAAAATAATGCAGATTCAGGACTTAGCATAAAAACACGTGAGCATAGAATAGTTAAAACGTGCATCGAGCGAAGATCTGGGGTTTGCTCACCCATGGGCTCGGCCCAGGTCGTGCAGAGGAGGGAGCGGGCCAGCTAGCTGGGCCGGAGGGATGCGGTGGCCCACGTGG
>NC_041383.1:63344999-63350672 GCF_002162155.2 Triticum dicoccoides
CGATCGGCTTCGGGGGCCCCGTGCAGGCCTCGCGGGCCGGCGGCGGCGCGCGGTGGTGTAGTGCCACGTGGCGCGCGGTGGCGGAGTGCCACATGGCGCGAGGGGAGTGGCTGCGGGCGGCAGCGCGGGGGTGTCCGACGGCGGGCGGACACGTCCGGCTGCTAAGAGGGAGAGAGGCTAGGGTTTGAACCTGGATTTGGACGGGAAGAGGCCTATTTATCAGTAGAGGGAGCTAGGAGTGTCCAAATGAGGTGCGGTTTTCGCCCACACGATCATGATCGAATGACCGAGAGTGTGGAGGGGGTTTGGATGGGCTCATGGGCTGCAGTGAAGAGGGGCTGGGCTGCAAAGAGAGAAAGGTTTTGGGCTACGCGGTTAACCGTTGGGGCATCAAACGACCTCCAAATGGAACGAAATTTGACGGGCGGTCTACCGGTGATATACCAAGGTCACTCGGCAAATCGCGGCCCATTCCGAGAACGATTTTTATCCCACTCATGAAATAAGGTCTGAGAGGGGCGACGGGTGCGTGCGAGTGTGGTTGGGCTTAGAACGGACAACGGTGAGAACCGGGGGAACCCAAAAGGATGCAAGTTTTGAAAAACATGCAGATGAAATACAGATGATGACATGGCAAAATGCAACACGCAGACAAATTACATGGAAGCGATGGCGAATAACTGCAACACATCTGGCGCATCGAATCCGGAGCGTTACGGTAACCAACCTAGAAATGTGTGAACGCATTTGGTGGTTAAAATTTGTAGGCATAGGCATGTTGTTTCTTACTACTGGAGAACCACTCGCCGGCAGCGGCACACTGCAAAACTTATTTGCTTTAGGTCATATCGATCTCCCACTCACTGGCCACTGGCATCCATCTCAATCTCCACCTCCACTTATTTTGAAATATTTCTCAAGGTAGAAATAATCAGAAAATCGACACTGAATAGTACACAACAGAAGTTGGAAATGAGCTCCACCTCCACCTCCACCTCCAGAGAGGTTGAAAATGAGCTCCACCTCCACCTACCAACGCCACCACTGCTGCCGCTGCGCTCCGCCACACCAGTCCCCACCGCTTCGCCCGCCGTCACCGCGCTTAGACACCGTGTCTCCAGCTCTCGCCGGCACCACCCACCGCTCTGTCCCCCTCCCACGCTGATGAGAGGGCGCCACAGAATCCCAGATCTGAGATGCCACAGCAGCAACAACGAGGGGGAGATTTCGGTGGAGGACAGGGCAATGGAGGAGGAGCATCGTGCGAGGATGGCGAGGTTGATACGACAGCCGGGGAGCAGAGACTCGCTGAGGAAATTAGTCATCAGGATTTGTGTGGAGGCGTCGGAGGAGGAGATGGCCCGCATGCTGCTGGGGTCAACCGCCTCCCTGGAGGAGGTGATCAGATCAGCCCGGGCAGAAGCAGCGTCGCACCTGCCGAAGCAGAGGGCAAAATGGAGGGTGTTTTGGTCGCTGCAGAATCCTCTCCCATGACGATTTCGCCGCGGATCTGCGAATCCACCCTGCCTCGTTCCCCAAGCTCGGCAGGGAAAAGCTCGAGGTTCTAATTCGCGACTCCTCTTCGATGGGTGGGGGAACATTCAGCACGCCACCACATCGAGTTCTCGGAGAAGCATCGAGCTCTGCGGCCGCCGGAGCCGGGAGCAGTTCACCAGGATTTCGAGCCTGTGGTCACCGTGGGGGGTTTCCCTTGTTACGCCACCGGGCCGGCCCTACCTGTCAGGGACCGCAAGTTTGCAGGGGTTGCTGACTTGGATTTAGGGGCAAAACAGGAAGAAGACTTGGCTGCGAGGGAGTATTTTGGGCAGTTGTGGCTAGCAGCGGGGGAGGAAACCAAACCCCAACTCCTGGTTTGGATCGAGAAAAGCCGCCTCCGCAGCCACATCCACTCCACCCACTCCATCATCGTCAACGACTGCCACCTCGCTGCCGCATCTAATCTGCTCGACCCCTCTCAACTAGCCACCCACGTCGAGATCGATCTAGAGCTCCGTTCGAAGATCTGAGCTATGGCTGACAACTAGGGGAGAGGCAGAGGAAGAGGAAAAGGGGGGAACCATAGAAGCAAACAAGCTGATCCCCCGCAGGCAAGTAACTGGCAGCAATTCGATCCGCAATTCGGTCCACCTCCACCCCAGTTTCAGTTCGGCTTTGGTTTCCCTGGAGGTCCGCAGATCCCGCCGCCATGGTTCCCTGGAGCGTACTAGCCACCTCCCCCACAGATGCCGCAGTGGCGTGGAGGCCCTAGGCCGTGGGAAGGGAACGAGCTGCGTGAGCAAGAATTGGTTGAGGGTTTTGCTGAGCAGCACCAGAAAGATGGGCAGGGAGGCCAGAAACCGGGGAAGCAGAATGCTCAAAGTACTGGTCAGAAGACACAGAATCAAGGGCAGGGACAAGGAAGCAATGCAGGAAGTAATACCTTTCAGCGGAAGAAGGGGAGAAATTTTGGGAAGAACAAGCAGCCTTTCCCTAAGCCAGATGAAGTAGAAGCTACTGAATATGCAGATGTGATTTGCTATAGTTGTGGAGAGCCTGGACATCACAAAACAAA
Organism: Triticum dicoccoides; assembly: GCF_002162155.2. Classification (NCBI taxonomy): domain Eukaryota; kingdom Viridiplantae; phylum Streptophyta; class Magnoliopsida; order Poales; family Poaceae; genus Triticum; species Triticum dicoccoides. Next base: position 63,347,572 of record NC_041383.1, read on the forward strand.
CTGTCCCAAGCCACCTGTGTGTTTCATCTGCAAATTAGTGACTCATAAAGTAGAGGATTTCCCAGTGAGAAAGAAGCCAAGGAATCCAGCTAAGTATGTTAGCAGTGGAGCTCCTGGACTAGGATACCACCAAATTGATGTACCAGATGTGAATGATCAGCACATAGGAATGAGGAGGAATGTTAGCTTGGTCTATGTGGAGGCAGGGCAAGTCAATAAACGGGAACTAGGACACAACTTCTCCCTGATATACAAGACAAATTGGCCTTGGCAGCTCAGGAAGCTAGATGAGTGGACTTTCTTGGTTAAATTCCCTCACATTCCTGTTGACAGTGTTGCTAGATATCCACTGTTTGGACTGCCTGAAATGGAGGGGGTGACAGTGAATGTAGAGGTCTGGAAAGGAACCCTAGAACACTATAGTGAACTCCAAAAAGTATGGCTTCAATTGGAAGGGATTGCACCAGCTTGGGATGAGTGGAGGGTTCTGGAACAGTTTGCATCAGTCTTTGGGACACTGATTCATGTGGATTGGCTTGGTAACTTCAAGTCCTTCTTTGAAACTGTCAGAATCAAGATCAGGTGCAAGGATCATACAAAAATCCCATCTGATAGGCTGTTTGGAATTGGAGACCACCTGTTCAAGATAAAGATCAATGTGGAACTACCTGTAGAAGAGGCAGACATAGAGGAACCCATAGATGAGGACCTGGAGGACAACAATACTGAGGCTGCATTGGACAAGAACAAAAAAGATGAAGAGATGAACAACAGAAAGAAAGGATCATCTGGAACTGGATCCTCACACTCCTTGCAAAGCAGCAAATCTGTTGGTGGCAACTCAAACCAAAGCTTAAAACAAAAAGTCTTCAACTGTGTATAGCAACTGCAAGAACCCTCCTTAATAGGGCAGAGCTACAACCTCCTTCAAGAAATGGAGTTGATGGAGGATGAGGATGAATTAGAAAGCAATAATTCTGTGGAGGAAAACATAACTGAGGAAGAAGAAGTGATCTTCAGCCCACAGTTTGCTGCATGTGTGGTGAAGGAAAAAGAGGAAACCCTAAAACCTAACAACAAATGGGGACTAGTGCAAGCACAGAGGAAGAGCAGTAGAGTTGATGTAGGAGGCAGATTAATGCTAGAAATTGCCATAAACAACAAAAAAGCGCAGAATTTGGAGACTGAAAAGAAAAACAGCAAAGGTACCATTGTTAGAAATTCCTTTGAGCACTTTTCTGGTCCTAAATTCATTGTAGTAGCTTGTAAGATAGGGGTAAAAATAGATTCTGGTCAGGAAGACCATACAACTAACATGTTTGACAGTGCTTTTCAAATGTCTGAAGGACAAAAAATTGAAAATACCAAGCAAGATAGAAGTAGAACTTTGACACCTGTTGTAGCTAATAGAAATGATGTGAGGCCTGAAGGGCCACCAAACATTGATAGTTTAGTTGAATACCCTATATTAGGTAAAAAAAACTGCTAGCAAGCTTGAAGGGCTGCCTAGTCAGGAAGAACTAATAGCTTCCAATGTCTCCCCCTTTACTCCTAAAGGGATTGGATGTGTGATCCCACACACACATCTGAACCAAAGTGTTTTGTGGGAGAAGATTTCCAACTATGGACAGGGCAAGCACCATGGAAAAAACTCTTTCAATGAATGCCATTTTTTGGAATATTAGAGGGATTACATACCCTGGCAAAAGAACTTGAATTATTGAGACCCTAGCCAAACACAAACCCAGTATTGTAGCTTTTCAAGAAACTAAGAAGGAGAGTCTTTCTACTTCTTTCTTGAAATCCATTAGTAATAATATTAGTTATATCTGGCACCACCTGCCTGCTGTAGGCACCTCAGGGGGTGTGTTGGTGGGGGTTGACTCTGATATCTTTGACATCAGCAGTTGGAGCTCCCTCCTTTTCTCTTTTTCTTGCAGCCTAACCCACAAGAACAGTGGCAAGACTTTTAGATTTATAGCAGTGTATGGATCTCCTGATGAAGATGGTAAAGATGATTTCATATCTGAGCTTCACAGCTTATTTATTAAAGATCATCAGCCAACAATTATTGGAGGCGATTACTGTCGTGGTTCTAAGTCTGACAGTAGTGTAGGGGGGTAGGAATGGAGAGGCAAGATCCTAGCTATGGAGTAGTTATATACACAAGAGGTTTACGAGTTCAAGCCCTTCTTGGAGGAAGTAACAGCCCTATGTCTCGGAGCCCGGAGGCGGTCGACTGGATTATGTGTGTATGAATTACAGGGGTGCAAACCCTTTACACTAAGGAGGGGGTGGCTTATATAGAGTTCTCCAGACCCCTCCGGCCCTCAGTTATGTAGGGTTTAAGGTACATTAAGATCGGGCGTTACTGATAACACCATAAATAAAGTGCTATGATGACCATAAAAGCTTCTTAATGACCGACCGTTTGTGTGCAGAGTGACTTTAGATCTTCTGGCTGTCGAGTGGTTGGCTTCATGGTCAAGTGTCTTCGAGTCTGTCGAGTGGAACACTCCTGAGTCGATTGACAGGTACCGAAGGCAGTAGTCGACCTGCACCTCGTCGTCCTTGCAAAGCGCACGTTGTATTTGTGGCGTAGCTCCGAAGGAGAAGGCAGCAGTCGACCTGCACCTCATCGTCCTTGCGGATCGGAATGGATTTCATACTTAGGCGAGTACTGGACTTCAGCTAAGCCCCCGAGTGGGAGGGTCACTCTCCACTCGGTAGGATTTTCAAATACATATGCGAGTACTGGACTGCAGCTAAGCCCCCGAGTGGGAGGGTTGCTCTCCACTCGGTGGGATTTTTAAATACTTAGGTGAGTACTGGACTGCAGCTAAGCCCCCGAGTGGGAGGGTTGCTCTCCACTCGGTGGGATTTTTAAATACTTAGGAGAGTACTGGACTGCAACTAAGCCCCCGAGTGGGAGGGTTGCTCTCCATTCGGTGGAATTTTTAAATCCTTAGGCGAGTACTGGACTGCAGCTAAGCCCCCGAGTGGGAGGGTTGCCCTCCACTCGGTGGGTTTTTTAAATACTTAGGCGAGTACTGGACTGCAGCTAAGCCCCCGAGTGGGAGGGTTGCCCTCCAATCGGTGGG
>NC_041383.1:63350909-63411196 GCF_002162155.2 Triticum dicoccoides
CAAATACTTAGGCGAGTACTGGACTGCAGCTAAGCCCCCGAGTGGGAGGTTTGCTCTCCACTCGGTAGGATTTTCAAATACTTAGGCGAGTACTGGACTGCAGCTAAGCCTCCGAGTGGGAGGTTTGCTCTCCACTCGGTAGGATTTTCAAATACTTAGGTGAGTACTAGACTGCAACAAAGCCTCCGAGTGGGAGGTTTGCTCTCCACTGGGTAGGATTTTCAAATACTTAGGCGAGTACTGGACTGCAGCTAAGCCTCCGAGTGGGAGGGTTGCTCTTCACTTGGTATGATTTTTAAATACTTAGGCGAAACGGATTCGCAGCTAAGCCCCCGAGTGAGAGGCTTGCTCATCACTCGGTAGGAATCTTTTTTACAAACTTAGGCGAAACGGATTCGCAGCTAAGCCACCCACTGGGGGATTTCTCACGTAAACAAAAGCAAGAACAATCACTGGGAAAATTATAACACTCTTTTCTTTGATAAACAAACTACAGAGGTACTTTTTATTACATCTCATCCGAGTGAATACTTAAGTATAAAAGGGGCGGAGCAGCTCCGCATTCCAAGCTCGTGGCTCATCAACCTGGTGATCGACATTGTAAAGACGGTACGCTCCATTGTGAAGAACTTTGGTGACGATGAAGGGGCCTTCCCAAGTAGGGGCGAGTTTGTGTGGCTTCTGTTGATCCACTCGGAGGACCAAGTCTCCTTCTTGGAAGGCTCGACTCTTCATGTTTCTGGCATGGAATCGATGCAAGTCCTACTGATAGATAGTCGATTGGATCATGGCCATCTCTCTTTCTTCTTCTAGAAGGTCGACTGCATCCTGCCGGGCTTGTTCTGCTTCATCTTCTGAGTAGAGCTCGACTCGGGGTGCATTGTGAAGCAGGTCACTTGGCAGAACTGCTTCAGCTCCATAGTTCAGAAAGAATGGGGTTCGCCCAGTTGACCGATTAGGAGTGGTCCTCAATCCCCAAAGAACTGAAGGAAGTTCGTCGACCCACGCGCCTGCTGCGTGCTTGAGATCACGCATCAACCGGGGTTTCAGTCCTTTGAGAATTAGGCCGTTTGCTCTTTCTGCTTGTCCATTCGACTGGGGGTGAGCGACGGAAGAGTAGTCGACTCGCGTGCCTTGAGAAGCGCAAAAGGCTCTGAATTTATCGGAATCGAAGTTTGACCCATTATCCGTGATGATGCTGTGAGGAACTCCATATCTGAATATCAACTCTCTGATGAAGCTGATAGCAGTGCAGGCATCAAGATTCTTGATAGGCTTAGCTTCAATCCACTTAGTGAACTTGTCGACTGCCACCAGTACATGGGTGAAGCCGCTCCTGCCAGTTCTTAGTGGTCCAACCATATCTAACCCCCAAACAGCGAAGGGCCAGACGAGTGGAATGGTCTTCAAGGCTGAGGCGGGCTTGTGTGACATATTGGAATAGAACTGACATCCTTCACACTTGTTGACTATCTCCTTCGCCATTTCATTTGCTCTTGGCCGGTAAAACCCTGCTCGGTATGCTTTAGCCACAATCGTCCGAGAGGATGCATGATGACCAGAGGTCCTCGAGTGGATATCGTCAAGAATTATCTGACCTTCCTCTGGTGTTATACATTTCTGACCGACTCCAGTCGCGCTTTCTCTGTACAACTGACCCTTTATCACAGTAAAGGCCTTGGATCGACGGACGATCTATCGAGCCTCTTCTTCATTCTCTGGGAGCTCTTTCCTTAGGATATACGCGTTTTACGGCACTGTCCAGTCGGGAGTGATGACCAAAACTTCCATGATCAGGTCGACCACAGCCGGGACCTCAACTTCAGTCGGATCCGTGACACTTTTTGGCTGCGGGGCTTCTTCGGTGAAAGGATCCTCTTGAACTGATGTTGTGTGGATGTGTTCCAGAAACACATTACTGGGAACGGCTTCTCTCTTGGAACCTATTTTTGCCAAATCATCAGCCGCTTGATTTTTTAGTCGGGGTATATGATGAAGCTTTAACCCCTCGAATTTCTTTTCCAACTTTCTCACTGCATTGCAATAACCAGTGATGGCCGGACTTCTGACGTCCCACTCCTTCATCACTTGATTAACCACCAAATCTGAGTTGCCATAGACCATGATGTTGGAAATATGCCCTAGAGGCAATAATAAAATGGTTATTATTATATTTCTTTGTTCATGATAATTGTCTGTTATTCATGCTATAACTGTGTTATCCGGAAATCATAATACACGTGTGAATAAATAGACCACAACATGTCCCTAGTAAGCCTCTAGTTGACTAGCTCATTGATCAACAGATAGTCATGGTTTCCTGACTATGGGCATTGGATGTCATTGATAACGGGATCACATCATTAGGAGAATGATGTGATGGACAAGACCCAATCCTAAGCATAGCTCAAAGATCGTGTAGTTCGTTTAGCTAGAGCTTTTCCAAATGTCAAGTATCATTTCCTTAGACCATGAGATTGTGCAACTCCCGGATACCGTCGGAGTGCTTTGGGTGTGCCAAACGTCACAACGTAACTGGGTGACTATAAAGGTGCACTATGGGTATCTCCGAAAGTGTCTGTTGGGTTGGCACGAATCGAGACTGGGATTTGTCACTCCGTATGAAGGAGAGGTATCTCTGGGCCCACTCGGTAATGCATCATCAAAATGAGCTCAATGTGACCAAGTGTCTGGTCACAAGATCATGCATTACGGTACGAGTAAAGTGACTTGCTGGTAACGAGATTAAACGAGGTATTGGGATACCGATGATCGAGTCTCGGGCAAGTAACGTACCGATTGACAAAGGGAATTGTATACGGGGTTGATTGAATCCTCGACATCGTGGTTCATCCGATGAGATCATCGAGAAGTATGTGGGAGCCAAAATGGGTATCCAGATCCCGCTGTTGGTTATTGACCGGAGAGGCGTCTCGGTCATGTCTGCATGTCTCCCGAACCGTAAGGTCTACACACTTAAGGTTCGGTGACACTAGGGTTGTAGAGATATTAGTATGAAGTAACTCGAAAGTTGTTTGGAGTCCCAAATGAGATCCTGGACGTCACAAGGAGTTCCAGAATGGTCCGGAGGTGAAGAATTATATATAGGAAGTCAGGTTTCGGCCATCGGGAAAGTTTCGGGGGTCACCGGTATTGTATCGGGACCACCGGAAGGGTCCCGGGGGTCCACCGGGTGGGGCCACCTATCTCGGAGGGCCCCATGGGCTGAAGTGGGAGGGGAAACAGCCCCAGGTGGGCTGGTGCGCCCCCCCCCCCCTTGGGCCCCCCTGCGCCTAGGGTTGGAAACCCTAGGGTGGGGGGCGCCTCCACCTGGCTTGGGGGGAAAGTTTCCCCCCTAGCCGCCGCCCCCCTTGGAGATCCCATCTCCTAGGGCCGGCTCCCCCCTAGGGGGCCTATATAAAGAGGGGGGAGGGATGGCAGCCGCACCCATGCTCTTGGCGCCTCCCTCTTGCATTGCTACACCTCTCCCTCTCGTAGAAGCTCGGCGAAGCCCTGCCGAGATCACTGCTGCATCCACCACCACGCCGTCGTGCTGCGGGATCTCCATCAACCTCTCCTCCCCCCTTGCTGGATCAAGAAGGAGGAGATGTCTTCATCAACTGTACGTGTGTTGAACGCGGAGGTGCTGTCCGTTCAGCACTAGGATCATCGGTGATTTGGATCACGACGAGTACGACTCCCTCAACCCTGTTCTCTTGAACGCTTCCGCTCGCGATCTACAAGGGTATGTAGATGCACTCCTTTCTCTCATTGCTAGATGAACTCATAGATTGATCTTGGTGAAAGCATAGAAAAAAATTTATTTTCTGCAATGTTCCCCAACAGTGGCATCATGAGCTAGGTCTATGTGTAGTTCTCTTTGCACGAGTAGAACACAAATTTGTTGTGGGCGTAGATGTTGTCAAGTTTCTTGCCACTACTAGTCTTATTTTGCTCCAGCGGTATTGTGGGATGAAGCGGCCCGGACCGACCTTACACGTACGCTTACGTGAGGCAGGTTCCACCGACTGACATGCACTAGTTGCATAAGGTGGCTAGCGGGTGTCTGTCTCTCCCACTTTAGTTGGAGCGGATTCGATGAAAAGGGTCCTTATGAAGGGTAAATAGAAGTTGGCAAATCACGTTGTGGCTTTTACGTAGGTAAGAAAAACGTTCTTGCTAGAACCCTATTGCAGCCACGTAAAACATGCAACAGCAATTAGAGGACGTCTAACTTGTTTTTGCAGCATATGATTTGTGATGTGCTATGGCCAAAAGTTGTGATGAATGATGAATGATATATATGTGATGTATGATATCATGTTCTTGTAATAGGAATCACGACTTGCATGTCGATGAGTATGACAACCGGCAGGAGCCATAGGAGTTGTCTTAATTATTGTATGACCTGCGTGTCAATGATTAACGCCATGTAATTACTTTACTTTATTGCTAAACCATTAGCCATAGTAGTAGAAGTAATAGTTGGCGAGCAACTTCATGGAGACACGATGATGGAGATCATGATGATGGAGATCATGGTGTCTTGCCGGTGACGAAGATGATCATGGAGCCCCGAAGATGGAGATCAAAGGAGCTATATGATACTAGCCATATCATATCACTATTTGATTGCATGTGATGTTTATCATGTTTTACATCTTATTTGCTTAGAACGACGGTAGCTTAAATGAGATGATCCCTCGATATAATTTCAAGAAAAGTGTTCCCCCTAACTGTGCACCGTTGCGAAGGTTCGTTGTTTCGAAGCACCACGTGATGATCGGGTTTGATAGATCCTAACATTCGAATACAACGGGTGTAAGCCAGATTTACACACGCAATACACTTAGGTTGACTTGAGGAGCCTAGCATGTACAGACATGGCCACAGAACACGGAGGACCGAAAGGTCGAGCATGAGTCGTATAGAAGATACGATCAACATGGAGATGTTCACCGACGTCGACTAGTCCGTCTCACGTGATGATCGGACACGGCCTAGTTGACTCGGATCATGTTTCACTTAGATGACAAGAGGGATGTCTAATCTGAGTGGGAGTTCATTAAATAATTTGATTAGATGAGCTTAATTATCATGAACTTAGTCTAAAATCTTTACAATATGTCTTGTAGATCAAATGGCCCATATTACCCTCAACTTCAATGCGTTCCTAGAGAAAACCAAGCTGAAAGATGATGGCAGCAACTATACGGACTGGGTCCAGAACCTGAGGATCATCCTCATGTTGGGGAACGTAGTAATTTCAAAAAAAAATCCTACGCACAAGCAAGATCATGGTGATGGCATAGCAACGAGAGGGGAGAGTATTGTCCACGTACCCTCGTACACCATAAGCGGAAGCGTTATGACAACGCGGTTGATGTAGTCGTACGTCTTAACGATCTGACCGATCCAAGTACCGAACGTACGGCACCTCCGACTTCAGCACACGTTCAGCTCGATGACGATCCCCGGGCTCCGATCCAGCAAAGCGTCGGGGATGAGTTCCGTCAGCACGACGGCGTGGTGGCGATGATGATGTTCTACCGGCGCAGGGCTTCGCCTAAACTCCGCACGATATGACCGAGGTGGAATATGGTGGAGGCGGGCACCGCACACGGCTAAGGAACGATCCGTAGATCAACTTGTGTGTCATGGGGTACCCCCTGCCCCCGTATATAAAGGAGCAAGGGAGGAGGAGGTCGGCCCTAGGAGGAGGGCGCGCCAAGGGGAGTCCTACTCCTTCTTTCCTAGTCCAACTAGGAGAAAGGGGGAAAGGAGGGAAGTGGAGAAGGAAGGGAGAGGGGGCCACGCCCCAAACCCTTTGTCCAATTCGGACTGGGCTTGGGAGGGGCGCGCACCACCTCGTGGCTCCTTCCCACTAAGGCCCATTAAGGCCCAATACTCTTCCCCGTATTCCCGTAACTCCCCGGTACTCCAAAAAATACCCGAATCACTCGGAACCTTTCCGAACTCCGAATATAGTCGTCCAATATATCGATCTTTATGTCTCGACCATTTAGAGACTCCTCGTCATGTCCCCGATCTCATCCGGGACTCCGAACTCCTTCAGTACATCAAAACTCATAAACTCATAATATAAAACTGTCACCAAAACCTTAAGCGTGCGGACCCTACGGGTTCGAGAACTATGTAGACATGACCTAGAACTGTTTCTGGTCAATAACCAATAGTGGAACCTGGATGTTCATATTGGCTCCTACATATTCTACGAAGATCTTTATCGGTCAAACCGCATAACAACATACGTTGTTCCCTTTGTCATCGGTATGTTACTTGCCCGAGATTCGATCGTCGGTATCCAATACCTAGTTCAATCTCGTTACCGGCAAGTCTCTTTACTCGTTCCGTAATACATCATCCCACAACTAACTCATTAGTTGCAATGCTTGCAAGGCTTAAGTGATGTGTATTACCGAGAGGGCCTAGAGATACCTCTCCGATAATCGGAGTGACAAAACCTAATCTCGAAATACGCCAACCCAACATGTACCTTCAGAGACACCTGTAGAGCACCTTTATAATCACCCAGTTACGTTGTGACGTTTGATAGCACACAAAGTGTTCCTTTGGTAAACGGGAGTTGCATAATCTCATAGTCACAGGAACATGTATAAGTCATGAAGAAAGCAGTAGCAACATACTAAACGATCATGTGCTAAGCTAACGGAATGGGTCAAGTCAATCACATCATTCTCCTAATGATGTGATCCCGTTAATCAAATGACAACTCTTTTGTCCATGGCTAGGAAACTTAACCATCTTTGATTCACGAGCTAGTCAAGTAGAGGCATACTAGTGACACTATGTTTGTCTATGTATTCACACATGTATTATGTTTCCGGTTAATACAATTCTAGCATGAATGATAAACATTTATCATGAAATAAGGAAATAAATAATAACTTTATTATTGCCTCTAGGGCATATTTCCTTCAGTCTCCCACTTGCACTAGAGTCAATAATCTAGTTCACATCACCATGTGATTTAACACCAATATTCACATCTGTATGTGATTAATACCCATAGTTCACATCGTCATGTGATCAACGCCCAAAGGGTTTACTAGAGTCAATAATCTATTTCACATGGCTATGTGATTAACACCCAAAGAGTACTAAGGTATGATCATGTTTTGCTCATGAGAGAAGTTTAGTCAACGGGTCTGTCACATTCAGAGCCGTATGTATTTTGCAAATATTCTATGTCCACAATGCTCTGCACGGAGCTACTCTAGCTAATTGCTCCCACTTTCAATATGTATCCAGATTGAGACTTAGAGTCATCTGGATTGGTGTAAAAGCTTGCATCGTTGTAACTTTTTACGACTGGCTCTTTTATCACCTCCATAATCGAGAAACATCTCCTTAGTCCTCACTAAGGAAATTCTTGACCGATGTTCTAGTGATCTACTTTTAGATCAAAATTGTATTCCTTTGCCAAACTCAGAGCAAGGTATACAATAGGTCTAGTACACAGCATAGCATACTTTATAGAACCTATGACTGAGGCATAGGGAATGACTGTTCATTCTTTTGTATTTTCTGCCATGGTCGGGTTTTGAGTCTTACTCAACTTCACACCTTGCAACACAGGCAAGAACTCTTTCTTTGACTGTTCCATTTTGAACTACTTCAAAATCTTGTCAAGGTATGTACTCATTGAAAAATCTTATCAAGCGTCTTGATTTATCTCTATAGATCTTGATGCTCAATGTGTAAGCAGCTTCACCAAGGTCTTTCTTTGAAAAACTCCTTCCAAACACTCCTTTATGCTTTCCAGAAAAATTCTACATTATTTCCGATCAACAATATGTCATTCACATATACTTATCAGAAATGTTGTAGTGCTCCCACTCACTTTCTTGTAAATACAGGCTTCACCGCAAGTCTGTATTAAAACTATATGCTTTGATCAACTTATCAAAGCGTATATTCCAACTCTGAGATGCTTGCACCAGTCCATAGATGGATCGCTGGAGCTTGCACATTTTGTTAGTACCTTTAGGATTGACAAAACCTTCTGGTTGCATCATATACAACTCTTCGCTAAGAAAACCATTAAGGAATGCAGTTTTGACATCCATTTGCCAGATTTCATAAAATGTGGCAATTGCTAACATGATTTGGACAAACTTAAGCATCGCTACAGTTGAGAAAATCTCATTGTAGTCAACACCTTGAACTTGTCGAAAACCCTTTTGCGACAAGTCGAGCTTTGTATATAGTAACACTACTATCAACATATGTCTTCCTCTTGAAGATCCATTTATACAATATGGCTTGCCGATCATCGGGCAACTCCACCAAAGTCCACACTTTGTTCTCATACATGGATCCCATCTTAGATTTCATGGCCTTAAGCCATTTCGCGGAATCTGGGCTCATCATCGCTTCCTCATAGTTCGTAGGTTCATCATGGTCTAGTAACATGACTTCCAGAATAGGATTACCGTACCACTCTGGTGCGGATCTTAATCTGGAAGATCTACAAAGTTCGGTAGTAACTTTGATCTGAAGCTTTATGATCATCATCATTAGCTTCCTCACTAATTGGTGTAGGAATCACTGGAACTGATTTCTGTGATGAACTACTTTCCAATTCGGGAGAAGGTACAAATTACCTTATCAAGCTCTACTTTCCTCCCACTCACTTGTTTCGAGAGAAACTTCTTCTCTAGAAAGGATCCATTTCTAGCAACAAAAATCTTGCCCTCAGATCTGTGATAGAAGGTGTACCCAACAGTTTCCTTTGGGTATTCTATGAAGACGCACTTCTCCGATTTGGGTTCGAGCTTATCAGGTTGAAAACCTTTTTCACATAAGCATCGCAACTCCAAACTTTAAGAAACGACAACTTGGGTTTCTTACTAAACCACAGTTCATATGGTGTCATCTCAACGGATTTAGATGGTGCCCTTTTAACGTGAATGCAGCTGTCTCCAATGCATAACCCCAAAACAATAGTGGTAAATTAGTAAGAGACATCATAGATCGCACCATATCCAATAAAGTGCGGTTACGATGTTCGGACACACCATAACGTTGTGGTGTTCCAGGTGGCGTGAGCTGTGAAACTATTCCACATTGTTTTAATTGAAAACCAAACTCATAACTCAAATATTCATCTCCGCGATCAGATCGTAGAATTTTTTTTTTCTTGTTACGATGATTTTTGTACTTCACTCTGAAACTCTTTGAACCTTTCAACTATTTCGGACTTATGTTTCATCAAGTAGATATACCCATATCTGCTCAAATCATCTTGTGAAGGTCAGAAAATAACGATACTTGCCACGAGCCTTCATACTCATTGGTTTGCATACATCAGTATGTATTATTTCCAACAAGTCAGTAGCTCGTCCCATTGTTCCGAAGAACGGAGTTTTAGTCATCTTGCCCAAAAGGCACGGTTCGCAAGCATCAAATGATTCATAACCAAGTGATTCCGAAAATCCATCTTTATGGAGTTTCTTCATGCGCTTTACACCGATATGACCCAAACGGCAGTGCCACAAATAAGTTGCACTATCATTATTAACTTTGCATCTTTTGGCATCAATATTATGAATATGTGTATCACTACGATCGAGATCCAACAAACTATTTTCATTGGGTGTATGACCATTGAAGGTTTTATTCATGTAAACAGAACAACAATTATTCTCTGATTTTAAATGAATAACCGTATTGCAATAAACATGATCAAATCATATTCATGCTCAACGCAAACGCCAAATAACATTTATTTAGGTTTAACACTAATCCCAAAAGTATAGGGAGTGTGCAATGATGATCATATCAATCTTGGAACTACTTCCAACACTCATCATCACTTCCCCTTCAACTAGTCTCTGTTTATTCTGTAACTCCTATTTCGAGTTACTAATCTTAGCAACCGAACAAGTATCAAATACTCACGGGCTACTATAAACACTAGTAAGGCACACATCAATAATCTGTATATCAAATATACCCTTGTTCACTTTGCCATCCTTCTTATCCACCAAATATTCAGGGTATTTCTGTTTCCAGTGACCATTTCCTTTGCAGTGTAAGCACTCAGTTTCAGGCTTTGGTCCAGCTTTGAGCTTCTTCGCGGGAGTGACAACTAGTTTGCCATTCTACTTGAAGTTTCCCTTTCTTTCCCTTTGCCCTTTTCTTGAAACTATTGGTCTTGTCAATCATCAACACTTAATGCTCTTTCTTGATTTCTACCTTCATCGATTTCAACATCACGAAGAGCTCAGGAATCGTTTTCGTCATCCCTTGCATACTATAGTTCATCACAAAGTTCTACTAACTTAGTGATGGTGACTAGAGAACTCTGTCAATCACTATCTTATCTGGAAGATTAACTCCCACTTGATTCAAGCGATTGTAGTACCCAGACAACCTGAGCACATGCTCACTAGTTGAGCGATTCTCCTCCATCTTTTAGCAATAGAACTTGTTGGAGACTTCATATCTCTCAACTCGGGTATTTGCTTGAAATATTAACTTCAATTCCTGGAACATCTCATATGGTCCATGACGTTCAAAACGTCTTTGAAGTCCCGATTCTAAGCCGTTAAGCATGGTGCACTAAACTATCAAGTAGTCATCATATTGAGCTAGCCAAACATTCATAACGTCTGCATCTGCTCCTGCAATAGTTTTGTCACCTAGCGGTGCATCAAGGACATAATTCTTCTGCGCAGCAATGAGGATAAACCTCAGATCACGGATCCAATCCACATCATTGCTACTAACATTTTTCAACACAATTTTCTCTAGGAACATATCAAAATAAACATATGAAAGAAACAACGCAAGCTATTGATCTACAACATAATTTGCAAAATACTACTAGGACTAAGTTCATGATAAATTTAAGTTCAATTAATCATATTACTTAAGAACTCCCACTTAGAAAGACATCCCTCTAATCCTCTAAGTGATCACGTGATCCAAATCAACTAAACCATAACCGATCATCACGTGAAATGGAGTAGCTTTCAATGGTGAACATCATTATGTTGATCATATCTACTATATGATTCACGCTCGACCTTTCGGTCTCCGTGTTCCGAGGCCATATCTGCATATGCTAGGCTCGTCAAGTTTAACTTGAGTATTCCGCGTGTGCAAAACTGGCTTGCACCCGTTGTAGATGGACGTAGAGCTTATCACACCCGATCATCACGTGGTGTCTGGGCACGATGAACTTTGGCAACGGTGCATATTCAAGGAGAACACTTCTTGATATTTTTTAGTGAGAGATCATCTTATAATGCTACCGTCAATCAAAGCAAGATAAGATGCATAAAGGATAAACATCACATGCAATCAATATAAGTGATATGATATGGCCATCATCATCTTGTGCTTGTGATCTCCATCTCCGAAGCATCGTCGTGATCACCATCGTCACCAGCGCGACACCTTGATCTCCATCGTAGCATCATTGTCATTTACGCCATCTATTGCTTCTACGACTATCGCTACCGCTTAGTGATAAAGTAAAGCAATTACAGGGCGTTTGCATTTCATACAATAAAGCGACAACCATATGGCTCCTGCCAGTTGCCGATAACTTCGGTTACAAAACATGATCATCTCATACAATAAATATAGCATCACGTCTTGACCATATCACATCACAATATGCCCTGCAAAAACAAGTTAGACGTCCTCTACTTTGTTGTTGCAAGTTTTACGTGGCTGCTACGGGCTTAGCAAGAACCGTTCTTACCTACGCATCAAAACCACAACGATAGTTCGTCAAGTTAGTGATGTTTTAACCTTCGCAAGGACCGGGCATAGCCACACTCGGTTCAACTAAAGTTGGACAAACTGACACCCGCCAGCCACCTGTGTGCAAAGCACGTCGGTAGAACCAGTCTCGCGTAAGCGTACGCGTAATGTCGGTCCGGGCCGCTTCATCCAACAATACCGTCGAACCAAAGTATGACATGCTGGTAAGCAGTATGACTTGTATCGCCCACAACTCATTTGTGTTCTACTCGTGCATATAACATCAACGCATAAAACCTAGGCTCGAATGCCACTGTTGGGGAACGTAGTAATTTCAAAAAAAAATCCTACGCACACGCAAGATCATGGTGATGGCATAGCAACGAGAGGGGAGAGTATTGTCCACGTACCCTCGTAGACCGTAAGCGGAAGCATTATGACAACGTGGTTGATGTAGTTGTACGTCTTCACGATCCGACCGATCCAAGTACCGAACGTACGGCACCTCCGAGTTCAGCACACGTTCAGCTTGATGACGATCCCCGGGCTCCGATCTAGCAAAGCGTCGGGGATGAGTTCCGTCAGCACGACGGCGTGGTGACGATGATGATGTTCTACCGGCGCAGGGCTTCGCCTAAACTCCGTGACGATATGACCGAGGTGGAATATGGTGGAGGGGGCACCGCACACGGCTAAGGAACGATCCGTAGATCAACTTGTGTGTCATGGGGTGCCCCCCTGCCCCCGTATATAAAGGAGCAAGGGAGGAGGAGGGCGCGCCAAGGGGAGTCCTACTCCCAACGGGAGTAGGACTCCTTCTTTCCTAGTCCAACTAGGAGAAAGGGGGAAAGGAGGGAAGTGGAGAAGGAAGGGAGAGGGGGGCCGCGCCCCAAACCCTTTGTCCAATTCGGACTGGGCTTGGGAGGGGCGCGCGCCACCTCGTGGCTCCTTCCCACTAAGGCCCATTAAGGCCCAATACTCTTCCCCGTATTCCCGTAACTCCCCGATACTCCGAAAAATACCCGAATCAGTCGGAACCTTTCCGAACTCCGAATATAGTCGTCCAATATATCGATCATTACATCTCGACCATTTCGAGACTCCTCGTCATGTCCCCGATCTCATCCGGGACTCCGAACTCCTTCGGTACATCAAAACTCATAAACTCATAACATAAAACTGTCATCGAAACCTTAAGTGTGCGGACCCTACGGGTTCGAGAACTATGTAGACATGACCTAGAACTGTTTCTGGTCAATAACCAATAGTGGAACCTGGATGTTCATATTGGCTCCTACCTATTCTACGAAGATCTTTATTGGTCAAACCGCATAACAACATACGTTGTTCCCTTTGTCATCGGTATGTTACTTGCCTGAGATTCGATCGTCGATATCCAATACCTAGTTCAATCTCGTTACCGGCAAGTCTCTTTACTCGTTCCATAATACATCATCCCACAACTAACTCGTTAGTTGCAACACTTGCAAGGCTTGAGTGATGTGTATTACCGAGAGGGCCCAGAGATACCTCTCCGATAATCGGAGTGACAAAACATAATCTCGAAATACGCCAACCCAACATGTACCTTCGGAGACACCTGTAGAGCACCTTTATAATCACCCAGTTATGTTGTGACGTTTGATAGCACACAAAGTGTTCCTCTGGTAAACGGGAGTTGCATAATCTCATAGTCACAGGAACATGTATAAGTCATGAAGAAAGCAGTAGCAACATACTAAACGATCGTGTGCTAAGCTAACGGAATGGGTCAAGTCAATCACATCATTCTCCTAATGATGTGATCCCGTTAATCAAATGACAACTCTTTTTTCCATGGCTAGGAAACTTAACCATCTTTGATTCACAAGCTAGTCAAGTAGAGGCATACTAGTGACACTATGTTTGTCTATGTATTCACACATGTATTATGTTTCCGGTTAATACAATTCTAGCATGAATAATAAACATTTATCATGAAATAAGGAAATAAATAATAACTTTATTATTGCCTCTAGGGCATATTTCCTTCACCTCATAGCTGCCAAGAAATATTATGTCCTAGAAGCACCGCTAGGTGAAGCACCAATCCTAGAGAACCAAGACATTATGAACGCTTGGCAGTCTCGTGCTGATGATTACTCCCTCGTTCAGTGCGGCATGCTTTATAGCTTAGAACCGGGGCTCCAAAATCGTTTTGAGCAACACGGATCATAAGAAATGTTCGAAGAGCAGAAAATGGTTTTCCAAGCTCATGCCCGGGTCGAGAGATATGAAGTCTCTGACAAGTTCTTCAGCTATAAGATGGAGGAAAATAGTTCTGTCAGTGAGCACATACTCAAGATGTCTGGGTTGCACAACCACTTGACTCAGATGGGAGTTAATCTCCCAGATGACGCGATCATTGACAGAATCCTTCAGTCGCTCCCACCGAGCTACAAGAGCTTTGTGATGAACTTCAATATGCAGGGGATGGAAAAGACCATTCCTGAGGTATATTCAATGCTGAAATCAGTGGAGGTGGAGATCAAAAAGGAACATCAAGTGTTGATGGTGAATAAAACCATTAAGTTCAAGAAAGGCAAGGGTAAGAAGAACTTCAAGAAGGACGGCAAGGGAGTTGCCGCGCCCGGTAAGCCAGTTGCCGGGAAGAAGTCAAACAATGGACCCAAGCCTGAAACTGAGTGTCGGGGAAGCTGATCCACGAACACCTATGGGGCCGGCGGACCGGGCCCCTTTCGGTTCGGCGGGGGGCGGAGATCGCACGAAGAGCGGATCGAGGCGAAGCAAACGAGCAGTTTACCCAGCTTCGGAGCTCTCCGGAGAGATAACACTCCTACTGCTGCTTGTTTGATTATCTTGTGTTCTTGCTCCAGAGAGAGAGCGTGGTGTTTTTCTGGGTTCCGAACTAGTCCGACCTTCGAACTCCTGTCCGAACCCCATCTACATTGCGCATGGGCCTCCTTTTATACGCTAAAGGGGTCACCGACAGGTGGCAACGCAGAGAAGGGTACAAATGTAAAAAGTGAGGTGGTTGGTACAGTTATTTGTACAGTGCACCCTACCTAACCCTGACGGCAGGGGACAAGGGCATTAAATGCCCGTCTGATTCGCCCAAACAGTGCAGAAAAGGACCGTTAGGGGCGCCACCGTTCGCCATGATCGTGATCTTTTCAGCTTCGCATGCCACTGCGCACCGCTGGCTGCACAGCCTCCCGCCACACGCGCCTGGAGAGGCCCCCAGGGCGACACGTTGGTGGATGCGCTGGAGCGTGGGCACAGAGTGGCCGCCTGCCGCGGCAAGCGCCTTGCCGCTGCTGTTATCTTGTCGGGTCCGGAAGCTTGTCGCTCACCGGGCCTCGAAGTACCTTGGTTGGTCTTCCCGGCAAGCTCCTCTTGTCGGGGCCTTGTTGCCTTGTCGGAGCGCGTGGCGCGTCGCGGCAAGTTCCTTGGAGTGCCTTGGTTGGCCTTCCCGGCAAGCTCCTCTTGCCGGGGCCTTGTCTCCTGAGCTTAAATACTTTGTTCTTGAATGGCTCCAAGGGAACCACGGAGGATCTCGGCGTTCGCCCGGCAAGCCTTGCCGCGGGGTGCTGCAACTGCCCGTGCACAAGTTCGGGGTACTAGGGTACCCCTATTCTAGTACACCGACAGGAGCCCCCGGGCCTGGGCCAGACACGGTGCCGAGCGCTGTTGGGCCAGGCCCAAGACAGGGCATGGGCACACGCGGGCTGGGCCACGCCGAATCTCACTCCGTATCCACCGCGCTCTCCCCTAATGGCACGCGTTGAATGCGGCGTCGTGGGAGAGATCGTGGGTGGTTCTTTATTCGGAAGGGCGAAACGTCCGCCCCGTCCCTCTTTATAAGCAGAGGAAATAGGGGCAGTTCATTCCCCCTCGCTGGTTGCTACTACTCCATCTTCACGAACCTCCGCCGCTCCCCCCCCCCCGCCCTTCTTCTTGAAGCCGAGAGAGCAGCGCTCCGCCCCCCATTGCCACCAGCATCACCAATGCCGCCGACCTCCCCCATCACCTCCGCCATGGCTCTGAAAGCCGACAAGGGAAAGGGCGTGAAGTCGGCCGAGGCGCAGCGGCTCGCGACGCTGCGGAAGGAGCGGGCGATCTTCTCCCCCCAGCTCGGCATGAAGGAGCTGAGGGAGTACTTCTACCTCTTTTGGGCGACGGAGACGCGGGCGCATCCGCGCACGAGGGTACTGCCGGCCACTGCTTCGGAACTGGCTCCAAACGGGTACCCATTCTTCGCGATGTTCTTCTATTGTGGGCTCTGCCCGCCCTTCTCGGAGTTCTTCTGCGATATCATGAACACCTACGGCTTCCGCCTCCTTGATTTCACCCCCAACGTCGTTCTGACCATGGCAGTTTTCGCACATTTGTGCGAAAACTTTGTCGGAGTCAATCCCAATGTTGCCCTTTTCCGCCACTTCTTCATACCTCGGGTAGAGAGAGGAGAGCCGCTTGCCGGAGGGATCGCCTGGATCTCAAGAGTCGGCAAGAAGGAGGCATACTTGGAGGGTGAGCTCCGCAGCAAGTGGGATGAGTGGAGAGCGGAGTGGTGCTGGATCGTCGAGGAGAATCCGTAGCCCTTCACCGCTGTGCGCCAAGCTCCAATAGTGCGCGGCAATGACTGGAGCAACGTGGCCCCAGAAGACGAGAGGCTGAAGATCGCCATTACTAGGATCCTTCGCCTCAGGCTTGCCGGGCTCACTGTAGGCGCTGTAGGCGCAGATTTCCTCCGCCGCCGCATCGCCCCCCTGCAGGAGAGGGGGAGGCCCGCCTGGGAATTCAAGAACTCAGCGGACATCATGAGGCTGCGACCGGGACTCAACTACAACTTCACCGTCTTGGAGCTGGATGCAATGCTCCTGGAGTTGTTCAAACGCGACCCCCAGCACCCATTCACGCTGGCGAGGGGCGTCGTTCCATTGTGCAATAATTCTTCGCTTGACCGGATCCGCGCCATGATGCCGTTGTGTGATTCACACGGAATCGTTCCAACTTGGCAAGAGCCTGCGGATGACGTCGTGCAAGCGTTCTTCGACAACTTGGAAGAAGCGCCGGTCCGCGCTGACGAGCAGAAGAGCCTCACCCGTGACACCACCGACGAGGAGCTGCAGCGCATCGCCACTAGGGCGGAAGAGGCTGCGGCCGCAACTGCCACGGGCACGTTCGAGTTCACTGTGGAGGAGGCGGAGGCGGCAGAGGCGACAAACCTCGCCGAGCGCGCGGAGTTTATTGGTGAGGAAGAGCCTGCCGGTTTTGAAGCTGAGCCGAGCGAGGCTGGCGAGGAAGAGCCCGAGCCTTCAGAAAACTTGCCGCAGGCGGAGCCCCCGGCCCTGCCAAGAAGGCGTTTTCACAGGGCCGCGGACGTAGCGGGGCGGCAGCCGGGTCAACAGCCTCCGAGCCATGCGACACGCTCTACCGCGGCAAGCAATGTTGCCGCGGGAGCGCCTCACGCAGCAGCGGCAACTGGAGCGGGATCTTCCCGGGCCACCGCCATCGCCCCCGCCAAGCGGGCAAGGGATCCTACTCCTCCGCCTCGCCGCACCAGAGGAGAGCCGGACTTCGATCTTTCCGCGCTCAGCTCCGACGAGGAGGAAGAAGAGTAAGTTTCTTTGGTGCTCTTGTAGTTCTTCAATCTTGCTGTTTTTATCTTGTATCTGACTTGCTTCAACCTGAACTCCTTTCTTTTCAGGACGCTGGCCCAGAGAGCGGCGAAAAGGGCCAAGGCCGCAGTGATTGTCATCGAAGATGACCCCACCGTGTCAGCAGGGGGTGGGTCCGAGACCACCTTGACGGACCCGGCAACCACTCCTCAAAGCAGCCCCCAGCGCAGCCTCCAGCGTAAGTTCATAGTTAGCTTTCTGCTGTCAGGCGCGCATGAGTGCTTTTTCCTTTGTTGATATCTTGCTTGTTGACTTGCGTAGGAGTAGAGCAGCCATATCAGGAGCGCCCGGAAGCTGGTCCCGAAGTGCCATCTGCTTCGACTACGCCGCCAAGGGATGAGTTCCCGGTAAGGGAGCGCTCTCCGGCAAGGGACAGCACCGTCGATCCTGCGGCGGCCGAGACCGCAACTGCAGATCTTGGCACAGGTAATTCACTTGTCCAAAAACTTTCCCTTCGGTTCTTCTTCTTCTGATTTTCTTGGATTTTTGATTGATTTTTCTCCCTTCTTCGTTCTTCAGACCCATCTGCTGCTGAGCCAATGGAGACAGAGGGCGCCGGCGAGGAAGGCGCGCATGGCAGCACTGACGACGCCGCCGCCAACGAAGAAGGGGCCAGTGCTGATGAGACCGCCGGCGAGGAGGCCGCCAAGGCTGCCGCCACAGAAGCCGGCGAGGGGTCGGGCGATCGTACTGACGACCTGAGGCCACAGGAGCGCCAAGCGCTGCGCCAACCGCCGATCCCTCTGCCGCTGCTGCGGAGCCGGGCTCCGAGGAGCCCCAGCCCGGCGCCTACTTGAAGGCCGGCGACGATATCTTCATCAAGCTACCCTGGGCGTCGAGCTCCAGGGCGCCGGTCGAGGGGGAAACTTTTGATGAGGAAGTGCTCGCCTCCGCCGGACTGTCGTTGGTCGACGCGCCCAGCAACAGCAGTGGCGAGCCTGAGGCGGAGCAGCTGCTGTGGAAGTTGTTGTCACTCTACCGCGCCCGGCAAGCCAAGCTGGCTTCCCGAGAAGCGCTTGTCGCGAAGGCGGGAGTTGATATGGAGAAGCGCGGGGAGGAGCTCTGGAGCCACAATCAAGAAGCTCTCTGGTCCCTGGCACAGGAGCGGGAGCGACTCGCCGAGGAGCGCACGGCCTTCCTTCTCGAGAAGGCCAAAGCTGAGGAGGAGCAAAGGCTGGCCGCCGAGAAGCAGTCCGCGCGGGAAGGTGAATTGGTGCAGCGAAAGGCCAACCTCGACAGCTATGAGGAGGAGCTCGCCAAGCGCGAGCAAGTACTTGGCGGGGCGCTCAAGGAAGCAAAGGACGCTGCCGCAACCGCAGAGGCCGCCAAGAAAGAGCTGGAGGAGAAGGTGGCGCAGCTGGAGGCCAACATCGGGAAGAGCGGCGAGGAGCTTGCCGCGCTCAAGCGTGAGCGTGAGAAGGATGCTGCCGCCCATGGTGAGCTGCAAGGTCTTCTCGCTGAGAGGGGCAAGGAGCTCAGCGCCGCCAAGGATTCCAATGCAGACCTGGAGTTGAAGCTGGCCAAGCTGACGCAGACGCTGGACGCTGCCAAGGAGCGGGAGAAGACCTTGTCGGAGAAGGTCAAGGCTGACAAGGCGCTGCTGGAGAGCATCGCAGTTACCCAGAACTCATTCAGAGATACTGTGGAGCACTGGACCGAGGGTCTGGTGAATATTGCCGCAGTCATCGACGAGGAGCTGGCACAGCTGGGGATGGAGGGCTTTGGGTATCCCTCCAACGAGAATCTCCAACCCAGCGCCAGGCTCAGCCTGTTCTTCAAGGGCGTGGCGACGGCACTTCAGCGGCTCCGGGAGAGGATCCCAAAGCAGCTGCCGACGAGTCGCGCAAAATCTGCGCCGGGGTTCTCCAGAAGGTGCTGATGAAGGTGGCCTTCCGCAACCCAGGCCTCAGCTTCACCAACGTCCTCAAGTCCTTGCCGCCAGACGCTGATCGGGACGCACTCAAGGCCCTTGTCGCACCCATTATGGACAAGGTGAGCGAGATCAAGAGGGTTGAGGGCGATCGCGTAGACTAGGCCGCCCATTTCTTCTTTTCCCTTATCGCTGCTAATCATGTTATGAAAACAGTCTGTTAGAGCTGCGACAAGTTATCTTGTAATATAACTTTATTTCTGTTATCAATTGCTATGTTATTTCCTCTACTATATTCCTTCCTTTGTATGTATTTACCCTATGCTTCTAGGGAACTTGTCGGCGCAGGCACCCGAGCCGCGAGCGCTGAGTGCAGAACGTCAGCAGCCTGCTGGCGGCGCTGCTTCCGACAAGAAACCTTGTCGCGACTAGATGCAGCACACATAAGTTGTTGAGCGGACTCGAAACAAAGTAAGGGCGCAACTAGCCACGAGTTGGTTCCTCCGTGCACAGGTTTTCCATACAAAGCAGGGTCGTTCGAGGAAGATAACTCAAAAACTTAAAAACTGATTGCTCAAACTTTGGCAACTTAGCTTTTCTGTCGTTTGCTTCCCGGCAAGGCAAAACTTTGCTTGAACGACGCCTGGTCCATACCACAATCTTCTCCTTCCCCCCCGGCAAACATGTGTGCGAGGGAACCTTCTTTTCCTTTGTTTAAAAGAAGAAAGAAGAGAAAATAATGACATGGAGCCCTTCGGCTCGTTATTGCTTACCGGATGTAGGTGCTGCACAAAGTGTCAGATAACGCATGCAAGAAAGAAACTAATGCATGAAATGGACAAGTTGTGCGGAGCACATGGGGTTTTACTTATGCACGGGATTTGCGCCCGGCTTTGTACAAAGGATTACATGCAACGGCGGCAAGACTTGTACAAAAGGTGGTTGCCGGAACGGGTTCTGGCAACCGCGCCCTATGGGAAAAACTTACGAAGATGTTCTATGTTCCAAGAGTTGCTCACCGGAATGCCATCTTCGGTCTCAAGGCGGACAGCACCGGGCCTTGTGACTTGTTTCACCCGATAAGGGCCTTCCCACTTCGGTGTCAACTTGTTGGAATTCTTGGCGGACTGAACGCGCCGAAGAACAAGGTCGCCTTCCTCGAAGCTTCTGGCCTTAACTTTGCAGCTATGGTAGCGGCGCAAAGCTTGCTGGTATCGAGCAGCTCGTACAGCAGCCTGAAGACGATCTTCCTCAAGGAGCAGCGCGTTGTCTTGTCGCAGATGTTCTTGCTCAAGCTCAACATAAGCGAGCACTCGAGGCGATCCGTACACGAGTTCCGTGGGGAGAACTGCCTCTGCTCCATAGACTAGAGCGAAAGGCGTCTGGCCAGTGGCTCGATTTGGCATCATTCTGATTGACCAAAGAACCACCGGCAGCTCCTCGATCCAGTTTCTTCCGCACTTGTGCAGCCTGTCAAAAGTTCTGGTCTTGAGCCCGCGCAGCACTTCAGCATTTGCCCTCTCTGCTTGACCGTTGCTTCTCGGATGAGCAACAGAAGCGAAGCAGACCTTGGCACCAAGGTCTTGGATGTACTGCATGAAGGTGCGGCTCGTGAATTGCGTGCCGTTGTCGGTGATGACCCTATTAGGGATCCCGAAACGGCAAACAATTGACCTGAAGAACTTGACTGCTGACTGTGCTGTCACCTTCCTCACTGGCTGCACTTCCGGCCACTTTGTGAACTTGTCAATTGCGACGTACAAGTACTCAAAGCCCCCGACAGCTTGGGGGAAAGGGCCGAGGATATCGAGCCCCCAGACCGAAAATGGCCAGGATAAAGGGATCGTCTGGAGAGCTTGAGCTGGCTGGTGTATCTGTTTGGAGTGAAACTGGCACGCTTCACACTTGGTTACTTGTGCAGTTGCATCCTGGAGGGCTGTCGGCCAAAAGAAACCTTGCCGGAAAGCTTTGCCGGCAAGTGCTCTTGCGCCAATGTGGTGGCCACATATGCCTCCATGTATCTCTGCCAACAGCTTTTGTCCATCTTCCCGGCAAATACACTTCAATTTCACACCGTTGAGTCTTCTTCTGTACAGTATGCTATCGACAAACTGGTACATACTTGACTGTCGGGCTACTTTTTCCGCTTCTTCTTGCTCTTCGGGAAGTTCTCATGTCTGAAGGAAATGCACAATCTGATGTGCCCATGCTGGAGCTTGTGGCTCGACAACAAGGACTAAAGGCACATCTGCTGCTGCGGGAACATCTGCTTCTACGGCAAGGACTTGCGGCCCTGCCGGAGCTTGATGTTCCCCGGCAAGCTTGCCGGAGCAAAACTTGTCGGGAGCGTCTGCTTCAACGGAACAAACCATAAGGCTTGCCGGAGCAGGCTGCCCCTCAGCATCCTTGGTGTTGATTTTGGGGACTTTCTTGGCGGTGGCTTTGGGGAGCTCTGCCGGAAAGTAGTCACCAGAAACCAACTTCCTCTTCTTGCTTTGTCCAGTTGATGGTGTTACGGATGGTTGAGTTAACTTGAGCACAAAGATCCCTGGTTCCACAGGTAACTTTAGTGCGGCGCACTTTGACAAGCCATCAGCAATGTCATTCTGAGCTCTTGGGATATGCTCCATCTATAGGTCGTCAAAGTGCTCTTCTAGCTTCCTCACTTCATCAACATATGCTTCCATCAATGGACTCTGGTAGTTCTTGTTCACTTGGCGGACGACAAGCTGTGAGTCACCCCTGACAATGAGCTTCTTGATCCCAAGGTCTGCTGTGATTCTGAGACCAGCAAGCAATCCTTCATACTCTACAGTATTGTTGGTTGCTTGCTCCTTGGGAAAGTGCATCTGGACTTCGTACTTGAGGTGCTCTTCGGTGGGCGCGACAAGCAGCACGCCCGCACCGGCGCCTTGCAGCGAGAAGGCACCATCAAAGTACATCAGCCACTCTTTGCTTGCCTCTTTGACGGGGATGCTTGTCTCTGGAATTTCTTCATCTGGTGTTGGCGTCCATTCTGCTATGAACTCTGTCAATGCTCTGCTTTGGATAGTTCAAGTGCTCTCAAATTTGAGGCCAAAGCTTGATAGTTCCAGCGCCCACTCGACAATCCTGCCTGTCGCTTCTGGATTTTGCAGTATCCTCTTCAGCGGAAAGCGAGTGACGACTATGATCTCATGTGCTTGGAAGTAATGGCGCAGCTTTCTCGAGGCCATGAGGAGGCCGAAAAGCAACTTCTGCACACCAGAGTACCTTGATCTAGCCCCCTGTAGAAGGGAACTGACAAACTAAACCGGACGCTGCACCATCCTCTTCTGCATCTTATTATGCTCCTGCACAGATCCATCTCTGTCGGGACCAGAGCTTGTCGGTGAAGCCTCCTGCTTGTCGCTGGATGCATCTGCCGTGGTTGCTGGCTCATCATCTGCCTCCCTCTCCGCCACTAACGCAGCACTAACCACTTGATTGGTTGCCGCTATATACAGTAGCAACTTCTCTTGCGGCTTAGGTGCGACAAGTGTTGGAGTGGAGGACAGGTATCTCTTCAAGTCCTGCAGCGCAGCCTCCGCCTCCGGACTCCATTTTATTGGACCTGCCTTTTTCAAAATTTTGAAAAATGGCAGGGCGCGCTCAGCAGATCTAGAGATAAACCTTCTGAGAGCAGCCACGCAACCGGCAAGCCTTCGTACATCCTTGACGCGCTTTGGTGCTTCGATCTGCTCAATGGCCTTGATCTTGTCGGGATTGGCTTCAATTCCCCGCTGAGACACGAAGAACCCGAGAAGCTTGCCGGAAGGGACTCCAAACACGCACTTCTCGGGGTTAAGCTTGAGGTTGATCTTGTGCAGATTTGCAAATGTCTCGTCTAAATCTTGAATCAGGGTCGCCCTGTTCTTGCTCTTGACCACTATGTCATCCATGTAGGCTTCCACATTTCTGTCCATCTGCGGCTCAAAAGCGTGGTGGACTACCCTTGCAAATGTTGAACCAGCATTCTTCAAACCGAAAGGCATCCGTACGAAGTAGTACGTGCCACACGGGGTGATAAATGCGGTTTTCTCTTCATCCTCTTCTGCCATGAAGATCTGATGGTATCCTAAGTATGCATCAAGAAATGAAAGTAAATCACATCCGGCTGTGGAGTCAACAATCTGGTCAATGCGCGGCAAGGGAAATGGGTCTTTGGGACAAGCTTTATTAACATCAGTGAAGTCAATACAAAGCCTCAATTTCCTGTTAGCCTTGCGCACGACAACAGGATTGGCCAACCACGTGGGATGGAGCACTCCTCTGACAAGGCCTGCTGCTTCCAACTTCTTGATTTCTTCTGCGATGAATTCTTGGCGCTCCACTGCCTGTTTCCTGACTTTCTGCTTGACGGGCCACGCATGAGGACAGACGGCAAGGTGGTGCTCAATTACTTTCCTGGGAACACCGGGGATATCAGACGGTTGCCACGCAAACACGTCGACATTCGCCCGCAGGAAAGCAACGAGCGCGCTTTCCTATTTGGGGTCAAGAGTGGCGCTAATGGTGAAGGTACCACCAGTGCCGTCCTCCTTGGCGGACACCTTCTTGGTCTCAGGTGGAGCTGCCATTGCCTTCTTACACTTGCCGGTGGAGCTCGATGGTGCGTCCTCGACGGTAGCGCAGCACTCCGAAGAGGTGCGCTTGCCGGAGTGGGCATCAGAGCTCTTGCCGGACTTGGTCTTCTTCTTCCCCCGGGAGCTTCAGCGGCAAGTGTCTTGCGTTCTGCTGCGGCTGCTGCTTCCCGGTAGATCTTGTCGGCACAGATAAGAGCATCCTTCTTGTCGCCAGGGACAGAGATGACATTTATCGGGCCTGGCATTTTCAGTATGTTGTACGCATAGTGAGAGGCTGCCATGAACTTGGCGAGTGCCGGATGGCCAAGGATTCCATTGTAAGGTAATGGAAAGTCAGCAACATCAAACGTGACCCTCTCAGTCCTGAAGTTCAGCTTGCTGCCAAACGTTACCGGCAACGTGATCTTTCCCTTCGGCTTGCTCCTTCCCGGGTTGATTCCTTGAAATGTACCGGTCTCTTCGAGCTCGCTGTCAGGGATCTGGAGTTTCTGGAGCACCGCGGAGGAGATCAGGCTCAAGCCGGCCCCGCCGCCAACTAGCATCTTAGTGACCTTGAGGTTGCGGATTGTTGGTGACACCAACATCGACAAGCACCCGACCGCAGTTATGCGATCAGGGTGGTCCTCAATATCAAAGATGATAGGCATGCTGGACCATTTCAGAGGCTTGCATGACTCGACGGGTGGTTCTGCTGCATTAACTTCCCGCACCCACTGCTTGAGCTGACGGTGCGAGGTATGCAGAGAAGCACCACCGTCAACGCACAGGACCTCTGTGGCTTTCTGGAACTCCTGCTCATCAGTCTCCTCATCATCCATGTCTTCATCGTCGTCATCATCTTCATCCTTGTCGCGGCCGCGAGGAGGTCTGACTCCTTGCCGCTGCTTGGCCTTGCCGTGGCGTCCTCCTCGGCCGGGACGTTTCTTGCCGGATCCCCCGGCACCTTCCTGGGCCTTCTCCTTGTCGCGCCGCTCGTATTCAGCTTTCTGTTGCTCAACAAGCTGCTCGACTTTCCTGCAGCTCTGGAGATCATGGCCCTTGGTGCGGTGGATCTTGCAATACTGCTTGTTGGTGCCGTCCTGCTTGTCGGCGACCGCCACCTCCGCGGCAACCTCCTTGCCGGAGTCACCAGCTTTGGCTTTCTTGGCGCCACCACCGTTGCCGGACTGCTCAACAACTAGCACCTCTTTGCCTTTCCTCCTCCTGTTGTTCCGCCGCCGGTTTTTCCTTGTCGGGGCAGCATCTTCACTGTCAGATCCTCCCGCTCCTACATTCTCTCCGGGGAGTCTCCTCCCTTCCTCAGCACGTGCACACTTGTCGGCCAGTGCATATAACTCGCTGACGTCCCTGATCTTGCACATCGCCATTTCCTCCCGCATCCTGCGGTTTCGCACGTTCTGATGGAACGCGCTGATCACCGCGGCAGGGTGGACGTCTGGGATGTTGTGCTGCACACTGCTGAATCTCTGAATGTACTTGCGCAGGGGCTCTCCTTCCTTCTGGGCGAGCAGATGAAGATCACTCTCCTGGCCATGAGGCTTGTGTCCGCCTGTGAAGGCACCGACAAACTGATGGCACAGATCAGCCCAAGAGGATATGGAGTTGTCCGGCAAGTGCATGAGCCAGGATCTGACGTTGGGCTTGAGCACCAGCGGGAAGTAGTTGGCAAGGATCCTGTCATCTCGTCCCCCGGCGGCCTGCACCGCAATGGTGTAGATGCTGAGGAACTCCGACGGATGCGTCTTGCCGTCGTACTTCTCCGGTATGTCTGGCTTGAAGTTCTTCGTGCTGGGCCACTGGACTTGCCGCAGCTCACGAGTGAACGCAGGGCAACCTACCGCGTACGGCAGATCGCCTGGTTCCCCTGGCGCATGCATGTCAACAGAGGGCCCAGCGCGCTTGTCGGATTGACGCCGCGCTTCTCTTCGGCGCTCGATGCGAGTACGAGCGTCTTCTTGTTGTCGATCATGAAGAACTTGGCGCTGATCACGACGAGCTCACGGATCTGACGATGCGGTGGAGTCGCTGTCGAGGTGGATCCGGTGAGTCGGCGATCTTGGCCTTTGGGGTGGTGACTGCATGGTAGTTGCACCTCCACCCGTTTCGTCGCCACGGGCTCGCGCCCGGTAACCCTGCCGCCGCGGCGACGCGCTCGGCCGCCGTGGAGTGTCGCCGTTGGCGTAGCCGATGAGACTCTGGATGGTGGCCCTCCATTTGTCGATCTTGTCCGACGTCGGAGGGTAATCTATGAGCAGTTGAGCTCGCGCCAAAGCTTCTGCTGGGGTGGTGGGCGGCAGTGGCGGACGGCGCGAGGAGCGGGACGTGCTCGGACTTCTAAAGGTGTTAGAAGGGGCAGTATCCCGTCCAGGCGACTGTGCCCCGCTCGTGCCAGCACGCTGGCGTGCATGCTGGTCTTGAGCGCCCCGAGATCCACCAGCTTGGTCTTGGCCTATCGCGTGTATGGCACTGCGACTGCCATGACGCTGTTGGTCTTGCGCCTCCTGAGAGTGGCGCGGAACATGTACAGTCGTCGAGATTTGTGCAGCCTTGTCCTTGGACCTGGCAGCATCATAAGCTTCCTCGTTGACGTCCATTCTTCCGCTGGCGTCCATTCCACCACCCGTTTGCTCCAACGGTGGCGGTAGTGATGTGGACGGAGCGGCTGTCGCCGAAGTCTTCTTCTTCGGGGGCATGTTGACGAAAGGGAATGAAGATCTAGCTCGTGTGAACGCCGGATCAGGTTCACACAATCTCGACGCCCCCTACCTGGCACGCCAAAGATGTCGGGGAAGCTGATCCACGAACACCTATGGGGCCGGCGGACCGGGCCCCTTTCGGTTCGGCGGGGGGCGGAGATCGCACGAAGAGCGGATCGAGGCGAAGCACACGAGCAGTTTACCCAGCTTCGGAGCTCTCTGGAGAGATAACACTCCTACTACTGCTTGTTTGATTATCTTGTGTTCTTGCTCCAGAGAGAGAGCGTGGTGTTTTTCTGGGTTCCGAACTAGTCCGACCTTCGAACCCCTGTCTGAACCCCCTCTACGTTGCGCATGGGCCTCCTTTTATACGCTAAAGGGGTCACCGACAGGTGGCAACGTAGAGAAGGGTACAAATGTAAAAAGTGAGGTGGTTGGTACAGTTATTTGTACAGTGCACCCTACCTAACCCTGACGGCAGGGGACAAGGGCATTAAATGCCCATCTGAGTCGCCCAAACAGTGCAGAAAAGGACCGTTAGGGGCGCCACCGTTCGCCACGATGGTGATCTTGTCAGCTTCGCATGCCACTGCGCACCGCTGGCTGCACAGCCTCCCGCCACGCGCGCCTGGAGAGGCCCCCAGGGCGACACATTGGTGGATGCGCTGGAGCGTGGGCACAGAGTGGCCGCCTGCCGCGGCAAGCACCTTGCCGCTGTTGTTATCTTGTCGGGTCCGGAAGCTTGTCGCTCACCGGGCCTCGAGGTACCTTGGTTGGTCTTCCTGGCAAGCTCCTCTTGCCAGGGCCTTGTTGCCTTGTCGGAGCGCGTGGCGCGTCGCGGCAAGTTCCTTGGAGTGCCTTGGTTGGCCTTCTCGGCAAGCTCCTCTTGCCGGGGCCTTGTCTCCTGAGCTTAAATACTTTGTTCTTGAATGGCTCCAAGGGAACCACGGAGGATCTTGGCGTTCGCCCAGCAAGCCTTGCCGCGGGGTGCTGCAACTGCCCGTGCACAAGTTCGGGGTACTAGGGTACCCCTATTCTAGTACACCGACACTGAGTGCTTTTATTGCAAGGGAAGTGGTCACTGGAAGCGGAACTGCCCCAAGTACTTAGCAGACAAGAAGGCCGGCAAAACCAAAGGTATATGTGATATACATGTAATTGATGTGTACCTTACCAGTACTCGTAGTAGCTCTTGGGTATTTGATACCGGTGCGGTTGCTCATATTTGTAACTCAAAGTAGAAGCTGCGGAATAAGCGGAGACTGGCGAAGGACGAGGTGACGATGCGCGTCGGGAATGGTTCCAAGGTCGATGTGATCACCGTCGGCACGCTACCTCTACATTTACCTATGGGATTAGTTTTAAACCTCAATAATTGTTATTTAGTACCAGCTTTGAGCATGAAAATTGTATTAGGATCTCGTTTAATTCGAGATGGATACTCATTTAAATCCGAGAATAATGGTTGTTCTATTTATATGAGAGATATGTTTTATGGTCATGCCCCGCTGGTGAATGGTTTATTCTTAATGAATCTCGAGCGTAATGTTACACATATTCATAGTGTGAATACCAAAAGATGTAAAGTTGATAACGATAGTCCCACATACTTGTGGCACTGCCGCCTTGGTCACATTGGTGTCAAGCGCATGAAGATGCTCCATGTTGATGGACTTTTAGAGTCTCTAGATTATGAATCGTTTAACACATGCGAACCATGCCTCATGGGCAAAATGACCAAGACTCCATTCTCCGAAACAATGGAGCGAGCAACCAACTTATTGGAAATCATACATACTGATGTGTGCGGTCCAATGAGTGTTGAGGCTCGCAGAGGATATCGTTATGTTCTCACTCTCACTGACGACTTGAGTAGATATGGGTATGTCTACTTAATGAAACACAAGTCTGAGACCTTTGAAAAGTTCAAGGAATTTCAGAATGAGGTAGAGAATCAACGTGACTGAAAGATAAAATTCTTACGATCAGATCGTGGAGGAGAATATTTAAGTCACGAATTTGGTACACACTTAAGGAAAAATGTGGAATTGTTTCACAACTCACGCTGCCTGGAACACCTCAGCGTAACGGTGTGTCCGAACGTCGTAATCGCACTTTATTGGATATGGTGCGATCTATGATGTCTCATACCGATTTACCGCTATCATTTTGGGGATACGCTCTAGAGACAGCTACATTCACTTTAAATAGGGCACCGTCTAAATCCGTTGAGACGACACCGTATGAATTATGGTTTGGGAAGAAACCTAAGCTATCGTTTCTAAAAGTTTGGGGATGCGATGCTTATGTCAAGAAACTTCAACCTGAAAAGCTCGAACCCAAGTCGGAAAAATGCGTCTTCATAGGATACCCTAAGGAAACCATTGGGTATACCTTCTACCTCAGATCCGAAGGCAAGATCTTTGTTGCCAAGAACGGGTCCTTTCTGGAGAAAGAGTTTCTCTCGAAAGAATTAAGTGGGAGGAAAGTAGAGCTTGATGAATTACTACCTCTTGAAACGGTAAGTAGCGCAACTCAGGAAGATGTTCCTGTGGTGCCTGCACCGACAAGAGAGGATGTTAATGATGATGATCAAGATACTTCGGATCAAGCTCCTACTGAACTTCGAAGGTCCACAAGGACACGTTCCGCACCAGAGTGGTATGACAACCCTGTCCAGGAAATCATGTTGTTAGACAACGATGAACCTTCGAACTATGAAGAAGCGATGGCGGGCCCAGATTCCAAGAAATGGCTTGAAGCCATGCAATCCGAGATAGGATCCATGTATGAAAACGAAGTATGGACTTTGACAGACTTGCCCGATGATCGGCGAGCAATAGAAAACAAATGGATCTTTAAGAAGAAGACGGACGCGGATGGTAATGTTACCATCTATAAAGCTCGACTTGTTGCTAAGGGTTATCGACAAGTTCAAGGGGTTGACTACGATGAGACATTCTCTCCCGTAGCGAAGCTAAAGTCCGTCTGAATCATGTTAGCAATTGCTGCATACTATGATTATGAGATATGGCAGATGGACGTCAAAACGGCATTCCTTAACGGACATCTCAAGGAAGAACTGTATATGATGCAGCCGGAAGGTTTTGTCGACCCTGAGAATGCTAACAAGGTATGCAAGTTCCAGCGATCCATTTATGGGCTGGTGCAAGCATCTCGGAGTTGGAACATTCGCTTTGATGAGATGATCAAAGCGTTTGGGTTTATGCAGACTTATGGAGAAGCCTGCGTTTACAAGAAAGTGAGTGGGAGCTCTGTAGAATTTCTCATATTATATGTAGATGACATGCTTTTGATGGGAAATGATATAGAACTTTTGGACAGCATTAAGGCCTACTTGAATAAGTGTTTTTCAATGAAGGACCTTGGTGAAGCTGCTTACATATTAGGCATCAAGATCTATACGGATAGATTGAGACGCCTCATAGGTCTTTCGCAAAGCACATACCTTGATAAGATATTGAAGAAGTTCAATATGGATCAGTCCAAGAAAGGGTTCTTGCCTGTATTGCAAGGTGTGAGATTGAGCTCGGCTCAATGCCCGACCACGGCAGAAGATAAAGAAGAGATGAGTGTCATCCCCTATGCCTCAGCCATAGGGTCTATTATGTATGCCATGCTATGTACCAGACCTGATGTAAACCTTGCCGTAAGTTTGGTAGGAAGGTACCAAAGTAATCCCGGCAAGGAAAACTGGACAGCGGTCAAGAACATCCTAAAGTACCTAAAAAGGACTAAGGATATGTTTCTCGTTTATGGAGGTGACGAACAGCTCGTCATAAAGGGTTACGTCGACGCTAGCTTTGACACAGATCTGGATGACTCTAAGTCACAAACCGGATACATGTATATTTTGAATGGTGGGGCAGTAAGCTGGTGCAGTTGCAAGCAAAGCGTCGTGGCGGGATCTACATGTGAAGCAGAGTACATGGCAGCCTCGGAGGCAACGCATGAAGCAATCTGGGTGAAGGAGTTCATCACCGACCTAGGAGTCATACCCAATGTGTCGGGGCCGATCGCACTCTTCTGTGACAACACTGGAGCTATTGCACTTGCCAAGGAGCCCAGGTTTCACAAGAAGACCAGGCACATCAAGCGTCGCTTCAACTCCATACGTGAAAAAGTTCAAGATGGAGACATAGATATTTGTAAAGTACATACGGACCTGAATGTAGCAGATCCGTTGACTAAACCTCTCCCTAGGGCAAAACATGATCAACACCAGAACACTATGGGTGTTCGATTCATCACAATGTAACTAGAATATTGACTCTAGTGCAAGTGGGAGACTGTTGGAAATATGCCCTAGAGGCAATAATAAAATGGTTATTATTATATTTCTTTGTTCATGATAATTGTCTGTTATTCATGCTATAACTGTGTTATCCGGAAATCGTAATACACGTGTGAATACATAGACCACAACATGTCCCTAGTAAGCCTCTAGTTGACTAGCTCGTTGATCAACAGATAGTCATGGTTTCCTGACTATGGGCATTGGATGTCATTGATAACAGGATCATATCATTAGGAGAATGATGTGATGGACAAGACCCAATCCTAAGCATAGCTCAAAGATCGTGTAGTTCGTTTAGCTAGAGCTTTTCCAAATGTCAAGTATCATTTCCTTAGACCATGAGATTGTGCAACTTCCGGATACCGTAGGAGTGCTTTGGGTGAGCCAAACGTCACAACGTAACTGGATGACTATAAAGGTGCACTACGGGTATCTCCGAAAGTGTCTGTTGGGTTGGCACGAATCGAGACTGGGATTTGTCACTCCGTATGACGGAGAGGTATCTCTGGCCCACTCGGTAATGCATCATCAAAATGAGCTCAATGTGACCAACTGTCTGGTCATGGGATCATGTATTACGGTACGAGTAAAGTGACTTGCCGGTAACGAGATTAAACGAGGTATTGGGATACCGACGATCGAGTCTCGGGCAAGTAACGTATCGATTGACAAAGGGAATTGTATACGAGGTTGATTGAATCCTTGACATCATGGTTCATCCGATGAGATCATCGAGGAGTATGTGGGAGCCAACATGGGTATCCGGATCCCGATGTTGGTTATTGACCGGAGAGGCGTCTCGGTCATGTCTGCATGTCTCCCGAACCCGTAGGGTCTACATACTTAGGGTTCAGTGATGCCAGGGTTGTAGATATATTAGTATGCAGTAACCCGAAAGTTGTTCGGAGTCCCAGATGAGATCCCGGACGTCATGAGGAGTTCCGGAATGGTCCGGAGGTGAAGAATTATATATAGGAAGTCAGGTTTCGGCCATCGGGAAAGTTTCGGGGGTCACCGGTATTGTACCGGGACCACCGGAAGGGTCCCGGGGGTCCACCGGGTGGGGCCACCTATCCCGGACGGCCCTATGGGCTGAAGTGGGAGGGGGACCAGCCCCAGGTGGGCTGGTGCCCCCCCCCCTTGGGCCCTCCTGCGCCTAGGGTTGGAAACCCTAGGGTGGGGGCGCCTCCACCTGGCTTGGGGGGCAAGTTTCCCCCCTGGCCGCCGCCCCCCCTTGGAGATCCCATCTCCTAGGGCCGGCGCCCCCCCTAGGGGGCCTATATAAAGAGGGGGAGAGAGGGCAGCCTCACCCATGCTCTTGGCGCCTCCCTCTCCCATTGCTACACCTCTCCCTCTCGTAGAAGCTCGGAGAAGCCCTGCCGAGATCACTGCTGCATCCACCACGCTGTCATGCTGCTGGATCTCCGTCAACCTCTCCTCCCCCCTTGCTGGATCAAGAAGGAGGAGACGTCTTCCTCAACCGTACGTGTGTTGAACACGGAGGTGCTGTCCGTTTAGCACTAGGATCACCGGTGATTTGGATCACGACGAGTACGACTCCCTCAACCCCGTTCTCTTGAACGCTTCCGCTCGCGATCTACAAGGGTATGTAGATGCACTCCTTTCTCTCATTGCTAGATGAACTCATAGATTGATCTTGGTGAAAGCATAGAAAAAAATTTATTTTCTGCAACGTTCCCCAACACATGAGGCGACAGACGCCGAGTGAAATGGCCATACGCAACCCATACAAAAGTGCTTCGTATTCTGCTTCATTATTGGAGGAATCAAAGTGAATCTGGAGCACATATCTGAGTTTATCTCCTCGGGGGGAAACCAACACTCCCCCAGCACCGGAACCATTCAGCATCTTAGAACCATCAAAGAACATGGTCCAGTGCTCCGAGTGAACTTGAGTCGGCAGTTGCTGCTCAGTCCACTCGGCGATGAAATCCGCTATTGCTTGGGACTTGATGGCTTCCTTTGCCTCAAACTTGATGTCTAGGGGAAGGAGTTCAATCGCCCATTTTGCCACTCGACCGGTTGCATCTCTGTTGTGCAGAATCTCTGACAATGGAGCGTCACTGACGACTGTAATGGAATGGTCAGAGAAGTAATGAGCAACCTCCTTCGTGGTCATATAAATCCCATATACAAGCTTCTGATAATGAGGGTATCTTTGCTTTGATGGGGTCAAAACTTCAGAAACATAATATACTGGGCGTTGAACTTTAAAGGCTTTTCCTTCTTCTTCCCGCTCGACCGTAAGTACTGTACTGACGACTTGTCCCGTGGCTGCAATGTAAAGCAGCAAAGGCTCTTCGCTGATTGGGGCAGCAAGCACCCACTGGGTGTGGTGCTAGAAGGAGGGCCCCATGGTGTGTGGATGTGTTCCAGAAACACATTACTGGGAACGGCTTCTCTCTTGGAACCTATTTTTGCCAAATCATCAGCCGCTTGATTTTTCAGTCGGGGTATATGATGAAGCTCTAACCCCTCGAATTTCTTTTCCAGCTTTCTCACTGCATTGCAATAACCAGTCATGGCCGGACTTCTGACGTCCCACTCCTTTATCACTTGATTAACCACCAAATCTGAGTTGCCATAGACCATGAGGCGACGGACGCCGAGTGAAATGGCCATACGCAACCCATACAAAAGTGCTTCGTATTCTGCTTCATTATTGGAGGAATCAAAGTGAATCTGGAGCACATATCTGAGTTTATCTCCTCGGGGGGAAACCAACACTACCCCAGCACCGGAACCATTCAGCATCTTAGAACCATCAAAGAACATGGTCCAATGCTCCGAGTGAACTTGAGTCGGCAGTTGCTGCTCAGTCCACTCGGCGATGAAATCCGCTATTGCTTGGGACTTGATGGCTTTCTTTGCCTCAAACTTGATATCTTGGGGAAGGAGTTCAATCGCCCATTTTGCCACTCGACCGGTTGCATCTCTGTTGTGCAGAATCTCTGACAATGGAGCGTCGCTAACGACTATAATGGAATGGTCAGAGAAGTAATGAGCAACCTTCTTCGTGGTCATATAAATCCCATATACAAGCTTCTAATAATGAGGGTATCTTTGCTTTGATGGGGTCAAAACTTCAGAAACATAATATACTGGGCGTTGAACTTTAAAGGCTTTTCCTTCTTCTTCCCGCTCGACCATAAGTATTGTACTGACGACTTGTCCCGTGGCTGCAATGTAAAGTAGCAAAGGCTCTTCGCTGATTGGGGCAGCAAGCACCCACTAGGTGTGGCGCTAGAAGGAGGGCCCCATGGTGTGTGGATGTGTTCCAGGAACACATTACTGGGAACAGCTTCTCTCTTGGAACCTATTTTTGCCAAATCATCAGCCGCTTGATTTTTCAGTCGGGGTATATGATGAAGCTCTAACCCCTCGAATTTCTTTTCCAGCTTTCTCACTGCATTGCAATAACCAGTCATGGCCGGACTTCTGACGTCCCACTCATTTATCACTTGATTAACCACCAAATCTGAGTCGCCATAGACCATGAGGCGACGGACGCCGAGTGAAATGGCCATACGCAACCCATACAAAAGTGCTTCGTATTCTGTTTCATTATTGGAGGAATCAAAGTGAATCTGGAGCACATATCTGAGTTTATCTCCTCGGGGGGAAACCAACACTACCCCAGCACCGGAACCATTCAGCATCTTAGAACCATCAAAGAACATGGTCCAGTGCTCCGAGTGAACTTGAGTCGGCAGTTGCTGCTCAGTCCACTCGACGATGAAATTCGCTATTGCTTGGGACTTGATGGCTTTCTTTGCCTCAAACTTGATATCTAGAGGAGGAGTTCAATTGCCCATTTTGCCACTCGACCAGTTGCATCTCTGTTGTGCAGAATCTCTGACAATGGAGTGTCGCTGACAACTGTAATGGAATGGTCAGAGAAGTAATGAGCAACCTTCTTCATGGTCATATAAATCCCATATACAAGCTTTTGATAATGAGGATATCTTTGCTTTGATGGGAGCAAAACTTCAGAAACATAATATACTGGGCACTGAACTTTAAAGGCTTTTCGTTCTTCTTCCCGCTCGACCGTAAGTACTGTACTAACGACTTGTCCTGTGGCTGCAATGTAAAGCAGCAAAGGCTCTTCACTGATTGGAGCAGCAAGCACCGACTGGGTGGAGAGCAGGGCTTTTAGCTCTACAAACGCTGCGTCAAATTCAGGAGTCCACTCGAACTTGTCTGACTTCTTCATCGGTCGGTAAAGAGGCAATGCTTTTTCACCGAGACGAGAGATGAATCGACTTAAAGCGGCCAAGCAACCAGTAAGCTTCTAGACATCGTGCACACGCACAGGACATTTCATTCGGAGTATAGTACCAACTTTTTCTGGATTGGCGTCGATTCCTCGTTCGGAAACGAGAAAACCGAGTAACTTTCCGCCAGGAACTCCGAATGTGCGCTTTGATGGATTAAGCTTGATATCATACCTCCTGAGGTTGGCAAATGTTTCAGCAAGATCAGTCAGCAGGTCGGAACCTTTTCGTGACTTGACCACAATATCATCCATGTATGCTTCCACATTCCGACTGATTTGAGTGAGCAAACACTTCTGAATCATCCTCATGAACATGGCTCTGGCATTCTTGAGGCCGAATGGCATGGTGACATAACAGAAGCACCCGAATGGATTGATGAAAGCTGTTTTGATCTCGTCGGGTCCATACAGACGGATCTGATGGTAACCGGAATAGGCGTCTAAAAAAGATAGGCGCTCACATCCCGCGGTCGATTCGACTATTTGGTCGATGCGGGGGAGAGGAAAATGATCTTTCGGGCAGGCCCGATTGATATGTTTGAAGTCGATGCACATGCGAAGTGGCTTGTCCTTCTTGGGGACCATGACAATATTGGCGAGCCACTCGGAGTGGTAAA
The DNA here is from genome assembly GCF_002162155.2 of Triticum dicoccoides. Lineage (NCBI taxonomy): Eukaryota > Viridiplantae > Streptophyta > Magnoliopsida > Poales > Poaceae > Triticum > Triticum dicoccoides. The sequence continues at coordinate 63,386,756 of NC_041383.1, forward strand.
TCTCTCGGATAAACTCCACTGCTAAGAGCCGAGCCACCTCCTCACCAATGGCCTTTCTTTTCTGGACGGCGGACCGTCGAAGATGTTCTTTGACAAGTTTCACTTTTGAGTCAACTCGTAGACGATGCTCAGCCAGCCCCCTGGGAACAACCGGCATGTCAGAAGGCTTCCATGCGAAGATGTCCCAGTTCTCACGGAGGAACTGGATGAGCGCTTCTTCCTATTTGGAGTCGAGTGTTGTAGAGATATGAGTCGGAGCAGCACTGGTGTCGGTCGGGTGAATGTGAATCGGTTTTGTCTCACCGGACGACTGAAACGCTGATTCCGTCACGGGCTTCTTGGCTCGCAACAAATCACTCGGGTCTGCAGTTTTCTGGTATTCCTGCAGCTCTACCACTGCCATCTGAGCATCTGCGATCTTTGAGCCTTTCTGAAAGCACTCTTCTGCCTTCTTCCGATTGCTAGTAATAGTGATCACACCTTTGGGACCAGGAATCTTCAATTTGAGGTACACATAACATGGTCGAGTCATGAAACGTGCATAAGCTGGCCTGTCCAAAATAGCGTGATAAGCACTCTGGAAATCCACAACTTCAAACGTCAACTTTTCTTTGCGGTAGTTCTTGGAATCACCGAAAACCACATCAAGAGCGATTTGGCCGAGTGACTCAGCCTTCTTTCCAGGAATGACTCCATGGAAACTCATGTTGCTGGTACTGAGTCTGGACATCGGAATGCCCATCCCTTTCAACATCTCTGCATATAGTATATTCAGGCCACTACCACCATCCATCAAAACTTTAGTCAGTCGAGTGCCTTCGACGACTGGGTCGACCACCAAAGCTTGCCTCCCAGGGGTGGCTATGTGTGTCGGATGGTTGGACTGGTCGAATGTGATGGCAGTCTGAGACCATTTCAGATAACTGGGTGTCGCTGGAGCAACCATATTCACTTCTCGGTTGATAACTTTCAATCGACTTTTGCTTTCAACATCAGCAAAAATCATCAGGGTGGAATTGGCCTGGGGATATCCATCATCACTATCTTCTTTGTCCTCAACTTTGTCCGACTCCTTTTCCTTCTCCTTGGGTTGTTTCCCCTGGAATTGCTGGATCAAGAGCCGACACTGTCGAGTGGTATGTTTCGGGTAAATGAATTTACCCTCCTCATCTTTCTTCGTGTGGATGTGGCACGGCAAATTCATAACGTCATTCCCTTCCTTGTCCTTCACCTTCTTAGGGTTCCAAGACCCTTTGGGCTTCCCTTTAAACTTTCCTTGAGTCACGGCCAAGGCTTCTCCAGGAGTAGCTGGCTCGGCTTTCTGCTTCTGCTTCCGACTGGAGTTCCCTCCTCCGGTTTCATGGGCGGCTGACTTGTGCTTGCCACTCCGGAGCCGATCCTCTTCCTCACCATTGGCATACTTGGTGGCAATCTCCATCATTCGACTCAGAGACATGTCTCCGGTTCGACAGAATTTCAGGTTTAGCTCTCTGTACTTAATGCCTTCTTTGAAGGCACAGACTGCCTGGTGATCAGATACATTCTCTACCGTGTGATGCAACGTGATCCATCTCTGGATGTAATCCCTCAAAGTTTCATTCGACTTCTACACACAAGATTGTAGCTCTATCAACCCTGCTGGTCGCTTGCAAGTTCCTTCAAATGTCCTAACAAACACTCGGGAAAGATCTTCCCAAGTGTAAATGCTACTGGGTGCTAACTGATTCAACCATGCTCTGGCCGAGCCCTCCAACATAAGAGGCAAGTGCTTCATGGCCACTTCATCATTGCCGCCGCCAATATGAACAGCCACTCGGTAGTCTTCAAGCCAAGTATCAGGCTTGGACTCACCAGTGAACTTACTGACTCCAGTCGCCAACCTGAAGTTGGGAGGAATCACCGCGGCCCTGATGGCTCTGCTGAAACACTCTGGTCCTGAGACGTGTACTCTGCTGCTGGTGAGTACATCTCTGTCATGGCCTTCTCGGTGAGCTCTGTTCCTGTCGACCAAACCTTGAATGATAATGGATCTCGCATCAAAGCCTGGTTCCCTGGGGTCGACTGGAATCCTTCGCCCAACACTGTGATGGCGTCTATCATCCTGCTGTCGAGGCGCATACGATCCACCCCTTGGGGGAGGGGTGGGCACTCGACGTCGATCATCACAATCGAATCGATGATCATACTGCTCACGGTTCTTGTACTGATCACGCCGGTCTCCATGTTCCTCACGCCTCGGGGGTGATATTGGGCTATGGGCCAACTGGACTGTATTTGTAGCGATGGATCTGCTGTGAATCCTATTTCGCGACTGTGATACAGCTGAATTTTGATCTCCTGCTGCCCGGAGTAATGCTCTGATCTGCAACAAGCCTCTGCCAGCCTCTTACTGGGAAGGCTGAATTGACTCTGCTATACGGGTTGCAGCTGCTAAATTCTAAATTGGAGTTCGATATACCTGAGTCGGTGGTGGAAAGAGTTGACGTCGACTCGATTCTGGAACCCGTTGCCGCGCACATTCATCGAGTGCTCGCTGGAGGTTCTCCAGTCGAGTGCGCTCAGCCAAGTTGGCCAAGCGCGCGTCCTCCAAGGCAGGAGCCTCGGGGGTTTCTCCAACGATAGGAGTGTGCAGCGCATCCATGTTCTGGTGGCAAAATTCTTCCCTCTGCAGCGAAGTGAGGGGCTCGGGGAGATACTCTTCATGGGCATGCGATGGATCGCCTTTGTCGTCGCCTCCGTCGGTGCGGGGAAAGCCGGGAGGACTGTGTGGTCCATCGACCATTAGAACCTCCGCCGCTGGATCACTGCTGTCGCACTCGGATGCAGTCTCTGCGGAGCTAGTCGATAGGTCGAACAGGCCGTAGAGAGATTCGTCAGGCTCGATCGCCGCGACTTGGGGGGTGGCCGACTGGCGAGCCACCGCGTGTCTCACCCACCGGTGAAGCCTCAACCGACCGGAGCGCTTGCACCGGCGGGTAACAGGGAGGGAGGACGACACAGGGACCGACCGATACTGGGTCGACAGTTGCCGCAGGAGGACGCCGCAGACGCATGCGCGAAAGTGCGTCGCCCCGCGGACAAGGAGCGTGTTGATGTCGAGCGGAGCCTCCTGAAGCCAAGCGGAGTCGTCGGCGATGAACGTGAGCGCGCCGAGACGGATCTCGCAGCCCTCAACCAAAACTCCGCCCAAAACCATGATGAAAGAGATCGGAAAAAATCGCAACTTCTCCAATAAGTCGCTAGGACACCGGCCCCACGGTGGGCGTCAACTGTCGTGGTTCTAAGTCTGACAGTAGTGTAGGGGGGTAGGAATGGAGAGGCAAGATCCTAGCTATGGAGTAGTCGTATACACAAGAGGTTTACGAGTTCAGGCCCTTCTGAGAGGAAGTAACAGCCCTACGTCTCGGAGCCCGGAGGCGGACGACTGGATTATGTGTGTATGAATTACAGGGATGCGAACCCTTTACACTGAGGAGGGGGTGGCTTATATAGAGTTCTCCAGACCCCTCCGGCCCTCAGTTATGTAGGGTTTAAGGTACATTAAGATCAGGCGTTACTGACAACGCCACAAATAAAGTGCTATGATGACCATAAAAGCTACTTATAGACCGACCGTTTGCGTGCAGAGTGACTTTAGATCTTCTGGCTGTCGAGTGGTTGGCTTCATGGTCGAGTGTCTTCAAGTCCATCGAGTGGAACACTCCTGAGTTGATTGACAGGTGGTTTCTTCTAGAGATGTCCTTGGGGAGGTAGTTTGGACAGGTCCATGACCCTACCCTAGGTACATAGCTTCATCAATTACAACTTGGTTAGATACCAGCAAGACAAAAATATAGGTAAAATCAATCACAAATGGAGTGATAAGTTTAATGCCTGGATAGAAATATGGAGCCTACTAGAAATCAAAATGTCTGGCAGGCAGTTCACCTGGGCTAACAACCAGGAGAATCTTGTCGTGGCTACCATAGATAGGATCTTTTGCACTACTAAATTAGATGTCCTCTTTCCTTTGAATAGCTCCCAGGACCTCCCTAGGACTGGAAGTGACCACACTCCACTCCTGTGGGACTCTGGTATTGGGAGCACCCCCAAAAGTATTAGTTATAAATTTGAAAATGGTGGATGCTGAGAGCTGAGTTCAAAGAACTAGCAAGCAAAAACTGGTTTGCTCCCACCTTAAGCACCATACCTATAGACATATGGCAAGAAAAGGTCAGGAGATTTAGGAAGTTCAGTAAAGGTTGGAGTAGAAATGTAGATTCTGAGATCAAAAAACTCAAAATCAAACTGATGGAGGAGTATAACACTCTGGGTTAAGTCAGAAACCACTCCCCTTTCTGAATTAAATAGACTTAGGATGAAAACTCTGCTCTCTGAATTACACAATCTATGGATTGTGGAAGAAGTGAAAGCTAGACGGAGAGCTAGGGATAGAGATATTTTAGAAGGAGATAGAAACACTAAATATTTGCAGGTTGTAGCCAATCAGAGGAGAAGGAAAACTATGATTAATACTTTGGAGGGGCCAAATGGTACCACCAATGATATCAATGAGATGTTAGAATTTGCCACCAACTACTATAAGGAGCTCTTTAAGAAAGAGAGTAGAGAAGGTTTTAGCATTAGCATTGACTTCTTCTCCTTAGAAGAGAGAGTAAAACAGCTAGATAATCAAGCTCTCCAAAAACCTTTTTCTGAGGAAGAGGTGAGAGAGGCCATTTTTGGATCTTACTCTGATGGAGCCCCTGGTCCAGATGGACTATCTTTCCTCTTCCTCTAGAACTTCTGGGAAACCATTAAACATGATATTATGGCAATGTTTGATGATTTTCACAAAGGAAAGCTTGACATTTACAGGCTAAATTTTGCAATGCTGACTCTTATACCTAAAGAGAAAGAGGCTACTAGCATGAAAAAATTTAGGTCTATCAGTCCCTTAAACTGTATTTTTAGAGTGTTTACTGAAGTCCTCACAAATATATTGGCATTATTCATGAATACTCTCACCTCTAGCAACCAAACTGCCTTTATCAAAGGCAGATATATCCTTCAAAGTGTAGTTACTGCACATGAGGTGTTGCATTCCACTTACAAATCAGGCAATCCAGGCCTAGTCCTAAAACTAGACTATGAGGAAGACTTTGATAAAGTAAACCTAGATTTCCTACTAGAAATACTAGAGAAGAGAAATTTTGGTCCTTTATGGATCTCTTGGATTAAACAGATTACTCATATGGGATCAGTAGGTGTGAAAATAAATGGCATAGAGGGGCATTCCTTTATCACATGGAAAGGCCTGAGGCAAGGAGACCCACTATCCCCTCTGCTTTTCAATTTAGTAGTAGATGTTCTTAGTAGAATGTTTTTCAAAGCAGCTTCTCAACATATGATTAGTGGCTTGTGCTCTAACCTTATAGTTGATGGGGTCATCTACCTGCAATATGCAGATGACACCATCTTGTTCATGGATAGAGATGAACACAAAGCTTCTAATTTGAAGATTATCTTGACCTATTTTGAAAAAGTATCAGGGATGAAAATTAATTATGCTAAGAGTGAGATTATCCCCATAGACATACCACCTGAGGAGACAAAAATCTTTGCTGACATTATAGGTTGCAAAGTTGGGGGCTTCCCCATAAAATATCTTGGGATTCCTTTACACTATGACAAGCTTAGGAGAGAGGATCTACAACCTCTAATAGATAAGATACTCAAAAGAATAGCTGGATGGAGAGGCAAACTTCTATCCTACTCAGCCAAATTAATACTTATTAAAACTTGCCTAGCTATTATACCCATCTATCTCCTTTCTTTCTTTAAATTCCCCAAATGGGCACTAGACATGATTAATAGCAATATGGCCAATTGTATGTGGAATGATTTTGAAGGGAATAGGAAAATTCACCTTGCTAACTGGCACCTGAAGGAAATATGCCCTAGAGGCAATAATAAAGTTGTTATTTATATTTCCTTATATCATGATAAATGTTTATTATTCATGCTAGAATTGTATTAACTGGAAACTTAGTGCATGTGTGAATACATAGACAAACAGAGTGTCACTAGTGTGCCTCTACTTGACTAGCTCGTTGAATCAAAGATGGTTAAGTTTCCTAGCCATAGACATGAGTTGTCATTTGATTAACAGGATCACATTATTAGAGAATGATGTGATTGACTTGACCCATTCCGTTAGCTTAGCACTTGATCGTTTAGTATGTTGCTATTGCTTTCTTCATGACTTATACATGTTCCTATGACTATGAGATTATGCAACTCCCGAATACTGGAGGAACACTTTGTGTGCTACCAAACATCACAACGTAACTGGGTGATTATAAAGGTGCTCTACAAGTGTCTCCGATGGTGTTTGTTGAGTTGGCATAGATCGAGATTAGGATTTGTCACTCTGATTGTCGGAGAGGTATCTCTGGGCCCTCTCGGTAATGCACATCACTATAAGCCTTGCAAGCAATGTGACTAATGAGTTAGTTACGATATGATGCATTAGGGAACGAGTAAAAAGACTTGTTGGTAATGAGAATGAACTAGGTATTGAGATACCGATGATTGAATCTCAGGCAAGTAACATACCGATGACAAAGGGAACAACGTATGTTGTTATGCGGTTTGACCGATAAAGATCTTCGTAGAATATGTAGGAGCCAATATGAGTATACAGGTTCAGCTATTGGTTATTGTCCGGAGACGTGTCTCGGTCATGTCTACATAGTTCTCAAACCCGTAGGGCCCACGCGCTTAATGTTCGGTGACGATCGGTATTATGAGTTTATGTGTTTTGATGTACCGAAGGTAGTCCGAAGTCCCGGAAGAGATCGGGGAGATGACGAGGAGTCTTGAAATGGTAGAGTCGTAAAGATCGATATATTGCAAGGCTATATTTGGACATCGGAAAGGTTCCGAGTGATTCGGGTATTTTTCGGAGTACCGGGGAGTTACGGGAATTCGCCGGGAGAAGTATTGGGCCTTATTGGGCCATACGGGAATAGAGGGGGCAGGCCAAAGGGAAGGAGGTGTGCCCTCCCCCCATGGGTCCGAATTGGACTAGGGGAAAGGGGGCGGCGCCCCCTTGCCCTTTCCTACTCCCTCTTTCTTTCCCTCTTTCTTCTCTCCTACTCTGGAAAGGAAAAGGGGAATCCTACTAGGACTTGGGAGTCCTAGTAGGACTCCCCACACTTGGCGCGCCCCCTCTAGGGCCGGCATCCTCCTCCTCCCTCCTTTATATACGTGGGCAGGGGACACCCCAAAGGCACAACAGATACACAAGTTGATCATTGATCTTTTAGCCGTGTGCGGTGCCCCCCTCCACCGTAATCCACCTTGGTCATATCGTAGCGGTGCTTAGGTGAAGCCCTATGTCGGTAGCTTCATCAACACTGTCATCACGCCGTGAGTTCGTGGGACGTCACCGAGCTGAACATGCGTAGATTTTGGAGGTGTCGTACGTTCGTTACCAGGATCGGTCGATCGTGCAGGCGTACGACTACATCAACCGTGTTGTCATAATGCTTCCGCTTACGGTCTACGAGGATACATGGACGACACTCTCCCCTCTCTTTGTTATGCATCACCATGATCTTGCGTGTGCGTAGGAATTTTTTTGAAATTACTACATAACCATCAGTGGCATCCGAGCTAGGTTTATGCATAGATGTTATATGCACCAGTAGAACACAAGTGAATTGTGGGTGATACTAGTCATACTGCTTACCAGCATGTCATACTTTGATTCAGCGATATTGTTGGATGAAGCGGTCTGGACCGACATTACGCGTATGCTTACGCGAGACTGGTTCTACCGACGTGCTTCGCACACAGGTGGCTGGCAGGTGTCAGTTTCTCCAACTTTAGTTGAATCGAGTGTGGCTACGCCCGGTCCTTGCGAAGGTTAAAACAGCACATACTTGACAAAATATCATTGTGGTTTTGATGTGTAGGTAAGAACGGTTCTTGCTTAGCCCGTAGCAGCCACGTAAAACTTGCAACAACAAAGTAGAGGACGTCTAACTTGTTTTTGCAAGGCATGTTGTGATGTGATATGGTCAAGACATGTTGTTATATTTTATTGTATGAGATGATCATGTTTTGTAACAGAGTTATCGGCAACTGGCAGGAGCCATATGGTTGTCGCTTTATTGTATGAAATGCAATCGCGATGTAATTGCTTTACTTTATCACTAAGCGGTAGCGATAGTCGTAGAAGCAATAGTTGGCGAGATGAAAATGATGCTACGATGGAGATCAAGGTGTCGTGCCAGTGACGATGGTGATCATGACGATGCTTTGGAGTTGGAGATCAAAGGCACAAGATGATGATGGCCATATCATATAACTTATATTGATTGCATGTGATGTTTATCTTTTATGCATCTTATTTTGCTTAGATCGACGGTAGCATTATAAGATGACCTCTCACTAAATTTCAAGGTATAAGTGTTCTCCCTGAGTATGCACCATTGCGAAAGTTCATCATGCCGAGACACCACGTGGTGATCGGGTGTGATAAGCTCTACGTTCACATACAATGGGTGCAAGCTAGTTTTGCACACGCAGAATACTCGGGTTAAACTTGACGAGCCTAGCATATGCAGATATGGCCTCGGAACACTGAGACCGAAAGGTCGAGCGTGAATCATATAGTAGATATGATCAACATAGTGATGTGCACCATTGAAAACTACTCCATCTCACGTGATGATCGGACATGGTTTAGTTGATTGGGATCACGTGATCATTTAGATGACACTAGTAGAAAAGAGGGCTTTGGTCCATCCTGGGTTAGCCCATTAGTCCCGGTTCAATCTAGAACCGGGACTAATGGGGGCATTAGTCCCGGTTCGTGCGCCCAGGGGCCACGTGGGCCATTTGTCCCGGTTCGTCTGGACCTTTAGTCCCGGTTGGTGCCACGAACCGGGTCTAAAGGGTGCGATACCCATTAGTACCGGTTCGTGGCACCAACCGGGACTAAAGGTTAGACCTTTAGTCCCGGTTCGAGCCACCAACCGGTACTAATGGGGTTTGAGGCATTAGTACCGGTTCATGGCACAAACCAGTACTAAAGGTCACATTTTCAAACTCCAACCCCCCCCCCCTCGTGGATCACCTTTTCAGTTTAAAAAAAATAAAAGAAAATGATGAAAATGTCAAAATAAGTTTCCCATGTGATATGTGGTCTAGTTGTTGGGAAAATTTGCAAATGTGAATTTCGACTTTATTTGCAAAATCTCTATAGAATTTAGTAAAATGGGCATAACTTTTGCATACTGACTCGGATGAAAAAAAATTTTATATGAAAAATCATCTACTCGAAAAGTTACATCCAAATTTAACTGGGGGAACCCCGTTAAACATTTTCAAAATCCTCAAAAACCTAACAGAAAAAAGTTACGGGGCTTTTAAGATCTAGAGTGGAAAAAATTGAAAAAATTTCAAACTGTGGTCAAACAATTGTCAAACTAATTATTCTAGAATATTAGTGTTACTAAATAATTATTTCAGTTATTTTGAATTTTGGTCAAATCTGGTCAAACTGTGGTCAAACAATGGTCAAACTAATTATTCAAGAAATATTCGTGTTACTAAATAATTATTGGTTTTTAAAACAATAGTTTCAAACTCAAACAGTGAAATGTGTCACTTCATGCTCACGCAAAATTCCTGAGGGTTAATAGGATTGACATCTTACTATTGTCAGGAAAACAACAAGTGCAAACTTGGAAACAAGGGAGAATAGAACCCAGAAGTTAAGCGTGCTCAGGCTGGGGGAGTGGGAGGATGGGTGACCGTTCGGGAAGTTCGATGATTAGGAATGATGAGGGGTGATTAGAGATTAGAGGATAAATTGAGCAGCGATGTGGGGTGGTGATTAGAGATTAGAGGTTAAAATAATTCAGAAATTTGAAAATAAAAAAAATCAAAAAAAAATTCAAAAAAAAATCATAAAATTTCCTTTAGTCCCGGTTGGTGTTACCAACCGGGACTAAAGGTGGAGCTCCACGTGGCCGCGACCTTTAGTCCCGGTTCCAGTTTGAACCGTGACTAAAGGGGGGAGGCATTAGTAACGACCCTTTAGTCCCGGTTCAAGAACCGGGACTAAAGGCCCTTACGAACCGGGACTGATGCCCCCTTTTCTACTAGTGTGACTAGAGGGATGTCTATCTAAGTGGGAGTTCTTAAGTAATATGATTAATTGAACTTTCATTTATCATGAACTTAGTCCTGATAGTATTTTGCAAATTATGTTGTAGATCAATAGCTTGTGTTATAGCTTCCCTATGTTTTTTATATGTTCCTAGAGAAAACTAAGTTGAAAGATGTTAGTAGCAAAGATGCGGACTAGGTCCGTGATCTAAGGTGTATCCTCATTGCTGCGCAGAAGAATTATGTCCTTGATGCACCGCTAGGTGACAAACCTATTGCAGGAGCAGATGCAGACGTTATGAACGTTTGGCTAGCTCAATATGATGACTACTTGATAGTTTAGTGCACCATGCTTTACGGCTTAGAATCGGGACTTCAAAGACGTTTTGAACGTCATGGATCATATGAGATGTTCCAGGAGTTGAAGTTAATATTTCAAGCAAATACCTGAGTTGAGAGATAAGAAGTCTCCAACAAGTTCTATAGCTAAAAGATGGAGGGGAATAGCTCAAGCAGTGAGCATGTGCTCACATTGTCTGGGTACTACAATCGCTTGAATCAAGTGGGAGTTAATCTTCCAGATAAGATAGTGATTGACAGAGTTCTCTAGTCACCATCACCAAGTTACTGGAACTTCATGATGAACTATAGTATGCAAGGGATAATGAAAACGATTCCCGAGCTCTTCATGATGCTGAAATCGACGAAGGTAGAAATCAAGAAAGAGCATCAATTGTTGATGATTGACAAGACCACTAGTTTCAAGAAAAGGGCAAAGGGAAAGAAAGGGAACTTCAAGTAGAATGACAAGCAAGTTGTCACTCCCGTGAAGAAGCCCAAAGCTGGACCAAAGCCTGAAACTGAGTGCTTCTACTGCAAAGGAAATGGTCACTGGAAGCGGAAATACCCTGAATATTTGGTGGATAAGAAGGATGGCAAAGTGAACAAGGGTATATTTGATATACAGGTTATTGATGTGTACCTTACTAGTGTTTATAGTAGCCCCTGGGTATTTGATACTTGTTCGGTTGCTAAGATTAGTAACTCGAAACATGAGTTACAGAATAAACAGAGACTAGTTGAGGGTGAAGTGACGATGAGTGTTGGAAGTAGTTCCAAGATTGATATGATGATCATCGCACACTCCCTATACTTTCAAGATTAGTGTTGAACCTGAATAAATGTTATTTGGTGTTTGCGTTGAGCATAAATATGATTAGATCATGTTTATTGCGATACGATTATTCATCTAAGACAGAGAATAAATTGTTATTCTATTTCATGAATAAAACCTTCTATGGTCATACACCCAATGTTGATGGTTTATTGAATCTTGATCGTAGTGATACACATATTCATAATATTGATGCCAAAAAGATGCAAAGTTTATAATGATAGTGCAACATATTTGTGGCACTGTTGTTTGGGTCATATCGGTGTAAAGCACATGAACAAACTCCATAAAGATGGATTTTTGGAATCACTTGATTATGAATCATTTGATGCTTGCGAACCGTGCCTTATGGGCAAGATGACTAAAACTCCGTTCTCCTGAACAATGGAACGAGCTACTGACTTATTGGAAATAATACATGCCATTGTATGCGGTCCAATAAGTGTTGATTCTCGTGGCGGGTATCGTTATTTCCAGACCTTCACATATGATTTGAGCAGATATGGGTATATCTACTTAATGAAACACAAGTCTGAAACATTTGAAAAGTAATTTCAGAGTGAAGTGGAGAATCACCGTAACAAGAAAATAAAGATTCTACGATTTGATCATGGAGGAGAATATTTGAGTTATGAGTTTGGCCATCATTTAAAATAATGTGGAATAGTTTCACCGCTCATGCCACATGGAACACCACATCATAATGGTGTCTCCGAACATCGTAACCGCACTTTATTGGATATAGTACGACCTATGATGTCTCTTATCGGGTTACCATTATCGTTTTGGGGTTATGCATTAGAGACAGTTGCATTCACTTTAAATAGGGCACCATCAAAATCCGTTGAGACGACGCCTTATGAACTGTGGTTTGGCAAGAAACCAAAGTTGTCGTTTCTTAAAGTTTGGGGTTGCAATACATATGTGAAAAAGCTTCAACCTGATAAGCTCGAACCCAAACCGGAGAAGTGCGTCATCATAGAATACCCAAAGGAAACTGTTGGGTACACCTTCTATCACAGATTCAAAGGCAAGATATTCGTTGCTAAGAATGGATCCTTTCTAGAGAAGGAGTTTCTTTCGAAAGAAGTGAGTGGGAGGAAAGTAGAGCTTGATGAGGTAATTGTACCTTCTCCCGAATTGGAAAGTAGTTCATCACAGAAATCAGTTCCCGTGATTCCTACACCAATTAGTGAGGAAGCTAATGATGATGATCATGAAACTTCAGATCAAGTTACTATAGAACCTCGTACGTCTTCCAGAGCACGGTCCGCACCAGAGTGGTACGGTAATCCTATTCTGGAAGTCATGTTACTAGACCATGATGAACCTATGAACTATGAGGAAGCGATGATGAGCCCAGATTCCGCTAAATGGCTTGAGGACATGAAATCTGAGATGGGATCCATGTATGAGAACAAAGTGTGGACTTTGGTGGACTTGCCCGATGGTCAGTAAGCCATATTAAATAAATGGATCTTCAAGAGGAAGACGGACATTGATAGTAGTGTTACTATCTACAAAGCTCGACTTGTCGCAAAAAGATTTTCAACAAGTTCAAGGTGTTGACTACAATGAGATTTTCTCAACTGTAGCGATGCTTAAATCCGTCCGAATCATGTTAGCAGTTGCCATATTTTATGAAATCTGGCAAATGGATGTCAAAACTGCATTCCTTAAATGGATATTTCTTAAAGAAGAGTTGTATATGATGCAACCAGAAGGTTTTGTCAATCCTAAAGGTACTAACAAGGTGTGCAAGCTCCAGCGATCCATCTATGGACTGGTGCAAGCATCTCAGAGTTGGAATATACGCTTTGATGAGTTGATCAAAGCATATGGTTTTATACAGATTTTTGGAGAAGCCTGTATTTACAAGAAAGTGAATGGGAGCTCTGTAGTGTTTCTAATATTATATGTGGATGACATATTGTTGATTGGAAATGATATAGAATTTTTGGATAGCATAAATGGATATTTGAATAAGAGTTTTTCAATGAAAGATCTCGGTGAAGCTGCTTACATATTGAGCATTAAGATCTATAGAGATAGATCAAGACGCTTGATAAGATTTTTCAATGAGTAAATACCTTGACAATTTTTTGAAAGAGTTCAAAATGGATCAATCAAAGAAGGAGTTCTTGTCTGTATTACAAGGTGTAAAGTTGAGTAAAGACTCAAAGCCCGACCATGGCAGAAGATAGAAAGAGAATGAAAGTCATTCCCTATGCCACAGTCATAGGTTCTATAAAGTATGTTGTGTTGTGTACCAAACCTATTGTGTACCTTGCCATGAGTTTGGCAAGGAGGTACAATAGTGATCTAAGAGTAGATCACTGGATAGCGATCAAAATTATCCTTAGTGAGGACTAAGGAAATGTTTCTCGGTGATGGGGGTGATAAAGAGTTCATCGTAAAGAGTTACGTCGATGCAAGCTTTTACACCGATCCAGATGACTCTAAGTCTTAATATGGATACATATTGAAAGTGGGAGCAACTAGCTAGAGTAGCTCTATGCAGAGCATTGTAGACATAGAATATTTGCAAAATACATACAGCTCTGAATGTGACAGACCCATTGACTAAACTTCTCTCACAAGCAAAACATGATCACACCTTAGTACTCTTTGGGTGTTAATCACATAGCGACGTGAACTAGATTATTGACTCTAGTAAACCCTTTGGGTGTTGGTCACATGACGATGTGAACTTCGGGTGTTGATCACATGACGATGTGAACTATGGGAGTTAATCACATACAGATGTGAATATTGGTGTTAAAACACATGGTGATGTGAACTAGATTATTGACTCTAGTGCAAGTGGGAGACTGAAGGAAATATGCCCTAGAGGCAATAATAAAGTTTTTATTTATATTTCCTTATATCATGATAAATGTTTATTATTCATGCTAGAATTGTATTAACCGGAAACTTAGTACATGTGTGAATACATAGACAAACAGAGTGTCACTAGTATGCCTCTACTTGACTAGCTTGATACGTCTCCAACGTATCTATATATTATGAAGCATTCATGCTATTATATTATACATCTAGGATGTTTTATATGCATTTATAAGCTATTTTATATGATTTTTGGGACTAACCTATTAACCTAGAGCCCAGTGCCAGTTTCTGTTTTCTCCTTGTTTTTGAGTTTTACAGAAAAAAATACCAAATGGAGTCCGATTGACATGCCAATTTTTGAAGAATTTTTATGGACTAAAAGAAGTCTCAGGAGTGCAAGAGTTGGGCCAGAAGGGTCCCGGGCTGCCCACGAGGGCGGGGGAGCGCCCCCTGTCTCGTGGACAACCCGGAGAACCCCCTAATGTGAAACCTATGCCAAAAATTCCTATAAATACAGCAACTTCCAGAAACAAACCTAGATTGGAAGTTCCACCGTCGCAAGCCTCTGTAGCCACGAGAAATCAATCTAGGCCCTCTTTGGCACCCTGCCGGAGGGGGCCATCATCACCGGAGGCCATGGAGGAGGATCCCGGAGGGGCCATCATCGCCATGAAGGCCAAGGACCAGAGGGAGAACCTCTCCCCATCTAGGGGGGAGGCCATGGAGGAGTAAGCACAAGGAGGAGAACCTCTCCTCCTCTCTCTTGGTGGCGCTGGAGTGCCATCGAGAGGGGAATCATTGCCGTGGTGATCGTCTTCATCAACATCACCATCATCATCACCATCCTCATCTCTTTTACGCGGTCCACTCTCCCGCACCCCGTTGTAATCCCTACTTGAACATGGTGCTTTATGCTACATATTATGATCCAATGATGTGTTGCCATCCTATGATGTTTTGAGTAGATATCTTTTGTCTTTTGGTTGATTGGTGATCTAGATTGGTACGAGTTGTATGTTTTATTTTGGTGTTGTCCTATTGTGCCATTCGTGTCACGCAAGCGTGAGGGATTCCCGCTATAGGGTGTTGCAATATGTTCAGATTCGCTTATAGTGGGTTGCTTGAGTGACAGAAGCATAAACCCGAGTAAGGGGGTTGTGACGTATGGGATAAAGGGGACTTGATGCTTTAATGCTATGGTTGGGTTTTACCTTAATGATCTTTAGTAGTTGCGGATGCTTGCTAGAGTTCCAATCATAAGTGCATATGATCCAAGAAAGAAAGTACGTTAGCTTATGCATCTCCCTCATATGAAATTGCAATGAGGACTACCGGTCTTGTTAACAATTGCCTAGGATAATTCCCCACACCGATCCATCATTATTCCACACTCGCTATTTATATTATTTAGTAATATATTCTAACTTTATGATAACAGCAACTACTTTTATATTTTAGCTCTCTGATATCATGCAAAGTTATCCTCTTCATACCCACAACGTAGTTTTATTTCTTGTATCTAGTTGGAAGCAAACGTTCGGTGTACGTAGAGTCGTATCAGTGGCAGATAGGACTTGAGAGAATGTTGATCTCACCTTTAGCTCCTTGTGGGTTCGACACTCCATACTTATCACTTCCACCTTTGGAAATTGCTACGATGATTCCTTGCACTTGGGGATTATTAAGCTCTTTTCTGGCGCCGTTGCCCGGGAGCAATAGCCTGGGGTTGATATTCTCGTGTGTGCTTGTTTGCTTTCTTCACTAAGTAGATTTTGTTTTTACTTTTTGTTTCTGTTTAGTTGTGGTTGAAACATACAAAAAAATTTAAAATGAAATACAAAAAGATGCACTTGCCTCATTTGCCTAAAAAAGTTTTTCAAAAAGAGAAGTGATTGGAAAGTTATGCATTGAAGAAGTGAGGGTCGACCTTGAGCACTTGTGTTCATGCTCACGGAAACGATGTAGAATTTTTCATGGAAATTTCTCTATAAATTATTATCCCGTTGTATATATCCATTGTACTAAAAAATAATGTGCCAAGCTTTGGTTTTAGGATGATTAGATTGCTTGTTTACTATGTGCAGAACAAAAATAGAAACTTTGGCTCTAGCACGTGATTTTACAATTTTTACTGGAAAGTCAAATGGGTCTGAATCTTTTTGCACATTACTTATGTACAAATTTTTTAAATTTTCATATTTATTTCATAATTGTTTGAGTTAAATAAGTTTTCTAAACTTCCAGATTACTACAGACTGTCCTGTTTTTGACAAATTCAGTTTATCGCGTGTTGTTTGCTTATTTTGATGAATCTATGGCTAGTATCGGGGGGTATGAACCATAGAGAAGTTGGAATACAGTAGGTTCAACACCAATATAAATAAAGAATGAGTTCATTAATTACAGTACCTTAAAGTGGTAGTTTGCTTTATTACACTAACGGATCTCACAAAATTTTTGTTAAGTTTTTGTGGATGAAGTGTTCAAAGAACGAGGAGTTGCCGATGTGAGAAGAATAAAGAGAGGAAAGAGTTCAAGCTTGGGAATGCCCAAGGCACCCAAATTAAATATTTCAAAGGATACTCAAGCATCTAAGCTTGGGGATGCCCCGGTTGGCATCCCATCTTTTTTCTTCAACAAATATCGGTATACCTTGGTTTTTGTTTTGTTCACATGATTTGTGTCCTTTGTGTTTTTATTTTTCTTTAAGAATCATGCTAGTATGAGATATCTCTTCATTGATTTATATAATACTTCATGTGCTTCACTTATATCTTTTAAGTATGATCTTATAGAATTGCTCTTTGTGCTTCACTTAAATCATTTGAGTATGGTTTTATAGAATGCTTCGTGTGCTTCACTTATATATTTTGACTTAGATATTGGTTTGTCTATATTAATTGTATAATTCTCCATGAACTTAACTTCTATATTTTGGAGTATGAATGATACTATCATCTAAAGTGGGTTTGGAAGAGTGTCAACTTTGAATTAGTGATCCCACTATTCCGAATGAGAAGAATTCTGCTTATGTGGAGAGTAGAAAAATTTATATGCTTGTAGATCATGAAAAGAATGCTTTATGTTATGGTTATATTGTTTAATTCATTCATGATGCTACTGAAAATTATTATGAGGGAGGAATATATGCTTGTAGGAGTTGCAATAATATCAAGTTTCCTCTCTATGTGCTTAAAGTTTCGAAGTTATACTTGCTTTGCCTTCCTATGCTAGTTGATTCTTGTTCCCTTAAATTGTGCGCTCACAAAATCCCTAGGCATAGGAAGTTGGTTATATTCAAATGTTCTAGTCATATTCTTCATGATGCTCTCTTTATGTTTCAATTCTTATCTTTTATGTGAGCATCATTGAAATCATCATGCCTAGCTAAAAGGCATTAAAGAAAAGCGCTTGTTGGGAGACAACCCAATATTTACCCTTACTGTTTTTGTGTGTTTACATGATTAAGCTACTGTAGTAATAATGTTTTATAGCTTTTATTTCAATAAAGTGCCAAGTAAGACCTTTGGGAAGACTTGGGTGAATGTTAATGTGATCTTGCTTTAAAAAACAGAAACTTTGCGCTCACGAGATTAGCTGCCTTTTTTTACAGAAGAGTGCTTTTGAGTTGATTCTTTTTGCAGAAGATTAATAGACAAATTACTCACGTCCACCAATTTATCTCATAATTTTTGGAGTAGCATAAGTATGGTATCTGTTCAGATCATTACACACTGTTCTGTTTCTGACAGATTCTGTTTTCAATGCATAGTTTGCTTGATTTCTAGTTTCTATGGCTTATATTTCTCAATATAAATTGTAGAGATGATATGGTACAGTAGGCATTGTGTGAGAACAATTATGAACCTTGTATTTGATAATACCAAAGTGAATGGTTTACTCTTTATCATACTAACCTATCTCACAAAGTTCCATTAAGTTTTGTGTGATTGAAGTTTTCAAGCTTTGAGTGAGATATTGATATGAGGAGAATAAGGAGCGGAAAGACCCTAAGCTTGGGGATGACCAAGGCACCCCAAGGTAATATTCAAGGAAGACTCAAGCGCCTAAGCTTGGGGATGCCTTCCAAAACTATCGGTATACCTTACTCGGAGCTATATTTTTATTCGTCACGTGATATGTGTTTTGCTCAGAGCGTATTTTCAATTTTACTTGCTATTTGAATAAAATCATTGTATCTGAAATCTTGAATAAAAAAGAATCCTCCCATGACTAGTTAATTGTTTGACTACTCAGTGTTCTTCACTTATATCTTTTGGAGTAGTTTGTCATTTGCTCATGTGCTTCACGTATATCCTATGAGTAAATGGTTGAATGAATTGAGTGTCATAGATCTGAATTTATATATGTTTCATATGCATACCCCGTTGGAGTAACATCTAAGAAGTATAGGTAGTAAATTTATTAAAGGTTAGCAAGCATTGTATTGGTCACTTGAACAATTCATGAAAGAATATTGAAGGAAGAGAAATTTCACATATAAATATACTATGTTAGACATCTTCTATGATTGTGAGCCCCATTAATTATTTTCAAACCTGAGCAAATTAGTTGAAGTTGGACAAGGAAGACAACGTAATGAGTTATGCTTGGGTGTATTTGTATAGAAGTTATATTGTTATAGATCCTCCAACATGTGGTGCTTGATTTTTAGAATCCTTTGCTAGCCAAAATATCTGTACTAAGCGGGAATACTGCTTGTGCATCCAAATTCCTTGAACCAAGTTTCTTCCATGGGTGTCCACCATACCTACCTATATGCGGTATTTACCTGCCATTCCAAGTAAACTTGCATGTGCCAAACTCTAAACCTTCAAATAATAATCTGTTTTGTATGCCCGAATCGCTCATGTAGCGACTAGGGGCTGTCAGTATCTTCCATGCTAGGTGGGTTATTCTCACGAAGCATGGACTATGCTCATCATTAACGAGAAAAATGTCTGGTAACTGGGATGCCCAGTCCCATGATCAAAAGATCAAAAATCAAATCAAAATAATTGCAAACAAAACTCCCACAGGATTGATGTTAGTTGGAGGCACCCGTTGTTTCGGGCAAGCCATGGATTGATGATTGTTGGTGGCTGGGGAGTAAAAACTTTACCATTCTGTTTGGAGACCGCATATAATGTATGTAGTATGGAAGATATTGGGAACTCTTGGTTGTTATGTTGACAATGAAAGCATACCTCTCAAAATTATTTTCATCTCTATTTCAAAATCGAGCTCTTGCACCTCTGCAAATCCCTGCTTCCCTCTGCGAAGGGCCTATCTTTTACTTTTATGCAAGAGTCAGTAGTATTCCTTCTCATTCCTACCTACTCTTTAGTTGGCAAGCATCGTGTGTTGGGGAAAGATCTAAGCATATATGGCCATGCAAATATATTTGATCATGAATTATTATTGTTGACAATTATCTATATGATAAGTGAGTTGGGAGGCGAAACATTAAGCCCCTATCTTTCTTTGTGTTTGATGGATGCTATTTGTTCTAAGAATATGCTTTGAGTGGTAGCAATCATGGAAGACTATATGATAGTTGAGTATGTGGAGTTTGCTAAATCAAAGCTCTGACATAGACCCTTCCTAAAAATAATATGAATTGTAATTGTTTGACGACTGAGAATGAAGTTTGCTAGTTTTCAAGAAAGTTTATGGTCTATGCTTTAACATGTGAATAGCTTGTTACTTGATCATGAAAAGTTTTATGAAATGAGCTACTTTTATGACATATAATGATGCTAGAAAAGGTGATTGAAATTATCATTGATTAAACTTGTGCACCTGCTAGCATTCACACTTCATAAATTATTTCTTTTATCATTTACCTACTCAAGGACGAGCAGGAATTAAGCTTGGGGACGCTGATACTCTCCAACGTATCTATAATTTATGAAGCATTCATGCTATTATATTATCCATCTAGGATGTTTTATATGCATTTATATGCTATTTTATATGATTTTTGGGACTAACCTATTAACCTAGAGCCCAGTGCCAGTTTCTGTTTTCTCCTTGTTTTTGAGTTTTACAGAAAACGAATACCAAATGGAGTCTAATTGATGTGCCAATTTTTGATGAATTTTGATGGACCAAAAGAAGCCTCAGGAGTGCAAGAGTTGGGCCAGAAGGGTCCTGGGCTACCCACGAGGGTGGGGGCGCGCCCCCTGCCTCGTGGACAGCCCGGAGACCCCCCTGACGTGAAACCTACGCCAAAAATTCCTATAAATACAGGAACTTCCAGAAATAAACCTAGATCAGAAGTTCCGCCGCCGCAAGCCTCTGTAGCCACGAGAAATCAATCTAGGCCCTCTCTGGCACCCTGCCAGAGGGGGCCATCATCACCGGAGGCCATGGAGGAGGATCCTGGAGGGGCCATCATCACCATGAAGGCCAAGGACCAGGGGAAGAACCTCTCCCCATCTAGGGGGGAGGCCATGGAGGAGGAAGCACAAGGTGGAGAACCTCTCCTCCTCTCTCTCGGTGGCACCGGAGTGCCATCGGGAGGGGAATCATCGCCGTGGTGATCGTCTTCATCAACATCGACATCATCATCACCATCCTCATCTCTTTTACGCGGTCCACTCTCCCGCTCCCCGCTGTAATCCCTGCTTGAACATGGTGCTTTATGCTACATATTATGATCCAATGATGTGTTGCCATCCTATGATGTTTTGAGTAGATATCTTTTGTCTTTTGGTTGATTGATGATCTAGATTGGTACAAGTTGTATGTTTTATTTTGGTGTTGTCCTATTGTGCCCTCCGTGTCGCGCAAGCGTGAGGGATTCCCGCTGTAGGGTGTTGCAATACTTCATGATTCGTTTATACTGGGTTGCTTGAGTGACAGAAGCATAAACCCGAGTAAGGGGGTTGTGACATATGGGATAAAGGGGACTTGATGCTTTAATGCTATGGTTGGGTTTTACCTTAATGATCTTTAGTAGTTGCGGATGCTTGCTAGAGTTCCAATCATAAGTGCATATGATCCAAGAAGAGAAAGTATGTTTGCTTATGCCTCTCCCTCATATGAAATTGCAATGACGACTACCGGTCTTGTTAAAATTTGCCTAGGATAATTCCGCACACTGATCCATCATTATTCCACACTCGCTATTTATATTATCTAGTAATATATTCTAACTTTATGATAACATCAAGTACTTTTATATTTTAGCTCTCCGATATCATGCAAAGTTATCCTCTTCATACCAACAACGTAGTTTAATTTCTCGTATCTAGTTGGAAGCAAACGTTTGGTGTACGTAGAGTCATATCAGTGGCAGATAGGACTTGAGAGAATGGTGATCTTACCTTTAGCTCCTTGTGGGTTCGACACTCCATACTTATCACTTCCACCTTTGGAAATTGCTACGATGATTCCTTGCACTTGGGGATTATCATAGCTCGTTGAATCAAAGATGGTTAAGTTTCCTAGCCATATACATGAGTTGTCATTTGATTAACGAGATCACATCATTAGAGAATGATGTGATTGACTTGACCCATTCCATTAGCTTAGCACTTGATTGTTTAGTATGTTGCTATTGCTTTCTTCATGACTTATACATGATCCTATGACTATGAGATTATGCAACTCCCGAATACCGGAGGAACACTTTGTGTGCTACCAAACGTCACAACATAACTGGGCGATTATAAAGGTGCTCTACATGTGTCTCCGATGGTGTTTGTTGAGTTGGCATAGATCGAGATTAGGATTTGTCACTCCGATTGTCGGAGAGGTATCTCTGGGCCCTCTCGGTAATGCACATCACTATAAGCCTTGCAAGCAATGTTACTAATGAGTTAGTTACGAGATGATGCATTACGGAATGACTAAAGAGACTTGCCAGTAACAAGATTGAACTAGGTATTAAGATACCGACGATCGAATCTCGGGCAAGTAACATACCGATGACAAAGGGAGCAACGTATGTTGTTATGCGGTTTGACCGATAAAGATCTTTGTAGAATATGTAGGAGCCAATATGAGCATCCAGGTTCCACTATTGGTTATTGGCCGGAGACGTGTCTCGGTCATGTCTACATAGTTTTCGAACCCGTAGGGCCCGCACGCTTAACATTCGGTGATGATCGGTATTATGAGTTTATGTGTTTTTATGTACCGAAGGTAGTTCGAAGTCCGAGATGAGATCGTGGACATGACGGGAGTCTCGAAATGGTCGAGCCGTAAATATCGATATATTGGGAGGCTATATTCGGACATCGGAAATGTTCCGAGTGATTCGAGTATTTTTTGGAGTACCGGAGAGTTACGGGAATTCGTCGGGAGAAGTATTGGGCCTTATTGGGCCATACGGGAATGGAGGAGGCAGGCCAAAGGGAAGGAGCCCCCCCCCCCCATGGGTCTGAATTGGACTAGGGGAAAGGGGGCGGCGCCCCCCTTACCCTTTCCTACTCCCTCTCTCTTTCCCTCTTTCTTCTCTCCTACTCCGGAAAGGAAAAGGGGAATCCTACTAGGACTTGGGAGTCCTAGTAGGATTCCTCACACTTGGCGCGCCCCCTCTAGGGCCGGCCTCCTCCTCCTTCCTCCTTTATATAAATGGGCAGGGGACACCCCAAAGGCACAACAGATACACAAGTTGATATTGATCTTTTAGCCGTGTGCGGTGCCCCCCTCCACCATAATCCACCTCGGTCATATCGTAGTGGTGCTTAGTCGAAGCCCTGCGTCGGTAGCTTCATCAACACCATCATCACGCCGTCATGCTGGCGGAACTCTCCCTCGAAGCTCTACTGGATCATGAGTTCGTGGGGCGTCACTGAGTTGAACGTGTGCAGATCACGGAGGTGTCGTACGTTCGGTACTAGGATCGGTCGATCGTGAAGACGTATGACTACATCAACCGCATTGTCATAACACTTCCACTTATGGTCTATGAGGGTACGTGGAAGACACTCTCCCCTCTCGTTGCTATGCATCACCATGATCTTGCGTGTGCATAGGATTTTTTTTTGAAATTACTACATAACCAACAGCACCTAGTCTGCATGAGTAAGCAGCATGGAGGCCTGGGGGTGCCTAATATTAGAGATGTGAACCTTTGCCTGCTGGGAAGCTGGGGGAAGAGATACATCAAAGATGAAGGGAAGATATGGAGAGACCTTACAGATAGGAAATATTTGAATGATACTCCTAATATCTTTGCTTGCAGCCCACATAATCCCTCTAGGTTCTAGCAAGGTGTAATGTGGGCAGCAAAAGCATTAACGTTTGAATACAGATGGGTAGTAGGGGATGGAAAAAAATAGATTTCGGGAGGACATTTGGTTTGGGACCTCCCCTCTTTCTGTCCAATTCCGGCCACTTTACTGCATTTGTCACCAGCATTGTGTCACACTAGCTGAGGTGTGGGACAATGTGGAAATTAAGCTGACCTTTAGAAGGGTTTTCACTACATATATGACGGAGCAATGGTACTGCCTAGAGCAGATCATTGAAAACACTTATTTCCAGGAATGTGATTGTAACACCCCCAGTGTCATGCTACAGTAATCCCCTGTTAATGGTGCCAGGTCACCATGCTTACTAAGCTAGTTATCACTTGATGAAAAATCAAGTCAAATTCTAATCCAATTATGAGTGAAATTCAAAATTTCTCAAACATGAAAACTAAAATGTTCTTCATGTGCTAAATAATCCATAAATAATATTGGTAGTGAACCAATATTTTTGCAAATGTCCAAGTGCCCTAAACCACTTTAAAACAGTGGCTAAAACTATAGTTTAAATGCCTTTTGAAATTACAAAGGTTGCAAACTATTTCAAAAGCCTCACAATTAATTTTGTGGCATTGCACAATAATTCTTTGAAATTGTTTTAGCCAGTGGCATGATTTTGCAAAGTCATTAGTGGCTAAAAGAAAAGGCAAAAGCTGCTGGAAAATAAAGAAAAACAAAAAAAAGGAGAAGGAAGAGAGGGAGAGAGAGAGAGAGAGCAAACCCCCTCCATGGACCGAACCCACCTGGGCCGGCCCACCTAACCCACCCGTGCCAGCCCAGTTGCCCCCTCACAGCGGTCTCTCTCCCCCCGCCCTGTTCCTTGGTCTCAGACCGCAACAGGGGCGTCGCCGCCGAACCACCTCGCCGGCCACGCCACTACAGGTGCCGCGGGGAGGATAAGGACGCCAGCAAGGACCCCCCTGCCCCCTCCGAGAGATCTTTTCCCCCCTCCCCCATGAGCTGCTGCTTGCCCTCTCCGCATCTCCCATT
>NC_041383.1:63411468-63434781 GCF_002162155.2 Triticum dicoccoides
CCCACCGCATCCGAGCGCTGCCGTGGCCTGCCGCCATGACGCACGCGGGCCCCGACACCGCCTCGCCTCTCCTCCGTGCCAAGAAGGACCGCCTCGACCTCCTCTTCCTCCCCGACGAATCACCTGAGCAGGAGCGCCTCTACATCGTCCCCTACGTCGTCGTCTTCCTCCTCTCCTCCGACAAGCTTCGCCGTCGATTCCGCCGCACCGAGCCCTCCTCGAGCATGCTTGAGCACATCTGCAGGAGCACTGTGAGCCTGCGCTTCTTTCCCCTCTCTCTCCCGAGCTTTTCCGACGCCTGTAGCCCCGTTCCCGTAGCTCACCCGAAGAACCTCGCCGCCAACGAGCTCGGCGCCATGGCCATGGTCGCCTTCACATGCAGCCGAGCGCCGCATCGTGCTCTTGGGGTTCCTAGGGGCCCAACGCGCGTGTCTGCTGCTCTCGCCGAGCCCCGTAGCCCGATCCCCACCAACGCCCGTTCCGGCCGTCCGCCCCGCTCGACGCGGTCGTCGTTGCAGCCCGCCCCCGTCCGAGCTAAGCTCGCAGTTGGATGTGCCGCTCCTCCCGTGTCCGAACGAGCCCCGCCGCGCTCGAAACGGCCCCCTGTGGCGTTTTTCCGGCGAAGTCCGGCGAGCCCCGCCACTATTTTGGTCGCCGGCGGCGAAACCCCGCCACCACCGACGTGGCACACCTGGGGCCACCCCCTCGGCCACTGACCCGTGGGCCCCTGGGGCCCGGCTGTCCTGTTGACTTTGGTCAACTGCTAACTAGGCAGGCCCCAGCCACTAACGTGCGGGCCCCACCACTTATTCCTCTAACTAAAATGTTTTATTAATTAAAATTAATTAGTTAGCTAATTAGTCTATGGCAGGT
Organism: Triticum dicoccoides; assembly: GCF_002162155.2. NCBI lineage: Eukaryota > Viridiplantae > Streptophyta > Magnoliopsida > Poales > Poaceae > Triticum > Triticum dicoccoides. Next base: position 63,412,342 of record NC_041383.1, read on the forward strand.
GGGGTCCAGTAGCTAACTAACCTAGATTAGTTAGTTTATTACACTGTTAGACTAACAGAGGCTGACATGTGGGTCCCACTGGACCCACAAGCCTGGTTTGACCTGGTCAGCCGCCCTGCTGACTGCTGATGTCACTGTGACGTCATGCTGATGCAATAAACCCTTCTGTTAATTTATTAAATTCTAGAAAATGTTTAAAACTTTGAAAATTCATAGAAATTAAACCGTAACTCCGATGAAAATGTTTTCTACATGAAAGTTGCTCAGAACGACGAGACGAATCCGGATACGCAGCCTGTTCATCCACCACATACCGCTAGCATACCGAACACGCAACTTTCCCCCTCCGGTACCTCTGCCCGAACACATGAAACACCGGGGATACTTTCCCGGATGTTTCCCCCCTTCGCCGATATCACCTACCACTACGTTAGGTCACCCCTAGCACCGCATATTGCCGCGTCTTGCTTTGTGTTACATCTGATTGCTCTGTTATTTATTGTGTTCCCCCTTTGTTACTTCTTTCCGGTAGACTCTGAGACTGGTGCCGATGTTCATGTGTTCGACTACACCGAAGATGACCCCTCCTTACCAGAGCAACCAGGAAAGCCCCCCCCCCCTTGATCACCAGATATCGCCTATTCTCCTCTATACTACTTGCATTAGAGTAGTGTAGCATGTTACTGCTTTTCGTTAATCCTATTCTGATACATAGCCTGACATTGTTGCTACATATGTTGATACCTTACCTGCAATCCTAAATACTTAGTATAGGATGCTAGTTTATCATCATTGGCCCTACATTCTTGTCAGTCTTTCTTGCTATACTATCGGGCCGTGATCACTCGGGAGGTGATCACGAGTATATACTATACATACATACATACTATACAGATGGTGACTAAAGTCGGGTCAGCTCGTTGAGTACCCGCAAGTGATACGGATAAGGGGGCTGAAAGGACAAGTGGCTCCACCCCGGTAGAGGTGGGCCTGGGTTCCCGACGGCCCCCGACTGTTACTTTGTGGTGGAGCGACAGGGCAGGTTGAGACCACCTGGGAGACAGGTGGGCCTGGCCCTGGTCGGCGTTCGCGGTTGCTTCATAATAACATGCTTAACGAGATCTTGGTATTTGATCTGAGTCTGGGCACTGGCCTATATGCACTAACCAACTACGTGGGAAAGATATGGGCACTCAACGTCGTGGTATCAGCCGAAGCCTTCTAGACGTCAGCGACTAAGCGGCGCGCGCCGGATTGGAACGTAAGCCTGCTCTTGTATTAAGGGGGCTAGTTCTGCTTTCGGCCGCCCACGCAACGTGCAGGTGTGCAAAGGGCGATGGGCCCAGACCCCTGCGCCATAGGAGTTAGACCAGCGTGTTGACCTCTCTGTTGTGCCTAGGTGGGGCTGCGACGTGTTGATCTTCCGAGGCCGGGCATGACCCAGGAAAGTGTGTCCAGCCAAATGGGATTGAGCGTGTTGAGTTATGTGGTGCACCCCTGCAGGGAAGTTTATCTATTCGAATAGTCGTGTCCCTCGATAAAAGGACGACCCGGAGTTGTACCTTGACCTTATGACAACTAGAACTGGATACTTAATAAAACACACCCAGACAAGTTCCACAGACAACCCGGTGATCGCTTTTCCATAGGGCGACGAGGGGAGGATCGCCGGGTAGGATTATGCTATGTGATGCTACTTGGAGGACTTCAATCTACTCTCTTCTACATCTTGCAATACGGAGGCTGTCAGAAGCGTAGTCTTCGATATGACTAGCTATCCCCCCTTATTCTGGCATTCTGCAGTTTAGTCCACCGATATTGCCTCTTTACACATATACCCATGCATATGTAGTGTAGCTCCTTGCTTGCGAGTACTTTGGATGAGTACTCACGGTTGCTTTTCTCCCCCTTTTCCCCCTTCCCTTCTACCTGGTTGTCACAACCAGATGCTGGAGCCCAGGAGCCAGACGCCACCGTCGACGACGACTCCTATTACACTGGAGGTGCCTACTACTACGTGCAGGCCGCTGACGATGACCAGGAGTAGTTAGGAGGATCCCAGGTAGGAGGTATGCGCCTCTTTCGATCTGTTTCCCAGTTTGTGCTAGCCTTCTTAAGGCAAACTTGTTTAACTTATGTCTTTACTCAGATATCGTTGCTTCCGCTGACTCGTCTATGATCGAGCACTTGTATTCGAGCCCTCGAGGCCCCTGGCTTGTATTATGATGCTTGTATGACTTATTTATGTTTTAGAGTTGTGTTGTGATATCTTCCTGTGAGTCCCTGATCTTGATCGTACACATTTGCGTGCATGATTAGTGTACGACTGAATCGGGGGCATCACAAGTTGGTATCAGAGCCGACTGCCTGTAGGAATCCTCCTTCCACACTCCTTGTCCGAAGTTGAGTCTAGACATTGCAAAACTTTTTGCTAACATGGCTGTGCAGCCCATGGGCCCACGTCGCCATTGGGTGGTGTTAGGATCTTTTACTCCTCGTCTATACTCTGGGACTCTGATCTCTTTTCTATTCGGGTTAAATGATTTTACTAAATCTGACTTTAGGTTCTCGGAACTACTTTCCTTCTGGAGAGCCCCTTCAGTCCAGATGATCACCTGCTACACCAATATATTTTGAAGATACTCTCCGATGTTTCCCCGAGACCCTTGTGCCCTTCACCGTTGCAATTCCATACCACCGATAAATCCCTATGGAAAACTACATACACTTGTCGTCCATAACTTCACTTCCAATTGTTGTTGTTATTACAAGATACCCTGAAATACTTTGGATATTCTGAGAATCCGTTGTGTTTACTGCCTTGCAGTTCTTGCCTCATGAATACTCCCTACGGATAATTCCTCGCACTTCCGAGTATCCGTTCTTCCCCCGTTGTTCATATGATGCACAAAATACATTAAGATGTTACCTGATCTTCCGGTAATTCTCTGCGAACTATTGCTCTGCAAATGCTTGTCTGCTTGCAGTCTGGACAATTCCATTTGTCTAGCAATAACCATTAAAATCCTTGTGATTGACATTTTGACCCTATTGATTCAACATGTGTGCGAATGCACACAATCATCTATCAACCCTTCTAAATTATCTTTCCGGCTCAGACGTCATTTTGAACATGAGCTGGTTCTCGACCAAACTATTTGTCGTCAATTGTGCCTCTCGTCTATCCAACTTATCCATCCTTGATCAGAGCGTCTGCTTCTGATCATTTGTTTTGGAAATCATAATTCCTTTGTTATCTAAGAATCGAATTATTCCGATGTTCTATAATATGATGCCCGTGAATTCTTTCTGGAGTACCGATACTCACATCAGCTCCGTTGTGGATCGCCCGATCCATTGTTGGATTTCATCTGACATCGTCCTTCATATTCAATAACCTTGTGAGCTTTTCCACGGGTATATAATGCCTTTGGTAAATTGTATCCTCTGCTTTGTCAACCATGCTCTACTTTCGAGCTGGTGATAATTACTCCTGATGTTTGTGGTATATGTTCCTAAGATGCCCCTATGGGTTGAACCTATGCCTTCCCTAACCGTATGCACCCGAGAGTTTTCACGAGTCATACTCTTATGGTGTTTTGCCAGATAATATTTCAACACTACAACTTCATCGAAAGCGAGAAGTGAATGAAAGGGTATGCATTGGAGAAGTGGGAGTCGACCTTGAACTCTGTGTTCATGCCCATGGACCCGATGTGGAACTTATCATGGAAGCTTCTTGCCTAATATTTACTCATTCGAGTAATTCTTTCGGTGTCATTAAATTGGACCCCTTGTATTTATGGTTTCGACCTTATTGTTATTCTTTGTTCCCATTTCTCGGGCAAGTTTAAACATTTGTCTTCTGCGGATCAATACCCCAGTCCAACCTCTACTTTGATCCGTCTTCGAGTATTATCGTGGAACTGTATAACTTCTCATGAGTTCTTCATCAAGTGCTACATTCTCACTGATTACAGTTTTTCATGGGCTCTGAGTTATTTAACACTCAAAGACATCAATAACTGAACCGAGTCTGCACTACGGTTCAACAACTCTTGATAATCTTCTTTAAGTACGAGTTTCTACCCGATCACGCCATTCCTAGCCTGATCGGCCATATCATTTTCGTGCAACATTTTAACTGTGCTACCTGGTCCTTCTTTCCAGAGCACAATTTTCGGCATTGAGCTAACCTTACGTTGATCTTCCTCCTCATATAACTTCGCCTTAAAAATAGTGAGCTTGATTTCGAGTTTGTGCCGTATATGTGGCTCCAATAATCTTTTGTTGCATCAGTCCTTTTGCTTGATGCAGTCGTTGTTCAATTGCTTCTTTGTGGTTTCTCTCGACAACAAATTGTCGTGATCATCATCAATATTTTGACTCCTTCCAGGATATCAATGGAATTCTTGATGATAAGTGCCATCCTCGTTCCTTGGTAATTTCAGTTACCATCAACAACATCCTTACCTTCCTTTCATCACAAACTTGTTCATGTTATGGATGCAACTTACTATCCAGCCCGTATTATGATCTACCTTGAAGTATTACTGCCTTTTGTCAAGGATGTCGTGAGAATTTCACCACCTCTTGAGAATTCTTGATATAAGTGATACTTCACCATCACCATTCTTTTCTTGGTCCCCGTGTTGTTCCTAACAGGAATACCGACAGATGGACTAGTAATTTTAAAACTTCTGGCAACCTTATTGCTTTGAAGTTAATGGTCAACATTTCATTCTTAGACCATTGGTTATCGAACCGCCATTCTAACATTGTTTGTGCTACCTAGCCCAGATTTCGGGTGCACATTTCAACCAATGTTTAATTGTGTATGTTTTCCTCGAGCATACATCATTCTACCATTTGATCTGACAAATGTTATCTCCTTGTTCACATAATTGTGGAAATCCATCTTTTGTTAATCTCGATAAATTGCCGCTGATTCCATCAGCCACCCTCTCATCCTCTCCTTGGTTTAATGATGATGAATCCTTGTCTTCGAACTCGCTTCCATAGTTCATTGCCCGAGAATCTTATAATGTTATCTCGTCAATTGCGTTGCACCTTTTCTTCTCAGGCATCCTAAGATGGAGGTTTCCTGACACCAATCGGATCTGAACCTCGGTCAGATATGATGGTTGGAACATATTTCCAAGAGTTATAACATTGGTCTTTATATGACCCGGTAAGATGATGTCATGCCTAGCACACCTGGCTGGAGGACCTATTGTTATAGTTTCCTTTTGGCAAGGTTAGGCATTCTTCCGTGAGGAAATTGTAAGATTTATTCTATAAGTTGTTCCTGATGGATCATTTTTGTTTCCAAAGTCTGACCTTCACATGTTGACCATGTCAATGCTATCTCGAAGCATGTCTATGGTACTCCGATTTTCAACAGGAACATTTGAAGCCCAATGTTAAATGTTTCCTGCTCAATTATCCAAACACCGCTGTATGGGTAATGTCATGAAAATTCTCTCCCGTACCTAAAGAGTTTTCTACATTATATCCTGTCTTGGATATCATGCTCTAATTGCCCTTGGGAAGGATATACCCTTGAAATATGTGTTTAAACACATTTTCCTTTCCATTGTTCTGTTTAACCTGGTAATCATATTTTCCTTTCCATTGTTTGGTTTAACCTCCCTTGTGATCCATATGATCTAAGCAGTAATAAGTCACCGCTTTTGTAAGCACCTCGGTGTATAACTCTGTCAGAAAGACCTTGATACTATTGTTGATGACATTCCGGTAGCCACCGATGGACGAGAACTTTGCCTATTGGTCCGCCTCGTCTTAACGAGCAGGAAAATGATTCTCTTGGTCCCTCGCCCTTGGTACCAGTGTTGTTGCCAACATAACTGACAGGCTATCCTCTGACCTGCCTTGCTATCATGACCGTGCAAATGTTGGCACCCTTCCTGATTTTACCCCACATGGTGGGCCCATAACCCACAGTTCCACAGGATCGAAACCTGACTCTTCTTTATAACCCAGATTCTAATGTATCCTTTGCACCTGCCTTCGTATGTGATTCACGAGCTGAATGCTATACCATTGTTCATCCTGGAATCAAACACCATGTTATTCTTGTGGTTCAAGCCCCATTCCAGCTTCTGTCTAGTCATCGAATGATTGCCTACCCGTTTGAAACTTTGGTACCATCGTATATTGCACTCAACGAATTCACTAAAATACAACTCGTGGGGTACCTTGTGTATTTCCCATTGAGTTCACCGTCAGATGCCCAGCTTTGTGGAGACGCGTTCTTCCGGAGTTTTTCCCCTTGGTCGCGTTCGTAGGACGATGGAGATCCCGAAGAAAAGGATGACGAATTGATCATGATGACCTAGAGCAGAGAAATAAAGACTTCAACGTAATGGATCGACCTCTTCGAGAAGAGCAACCAAGACCGAGGAGATCCATTAGATTTTTTTTCATAACCCAATCCCTCCCCCCTTGCTCCCCTCCTAAATCTCGGGATGAGATTTCTTGTAGTGGAGGAGATTTGTAACACCCCCAGTGTCATGCTACAGTAATCCCCTGTTAATGGTGCCAGGTCACCATGCTTACTGAGCTAGTTATCACTTGATGAAAAATCCAAGTCAAATTCTAATTCGAATTATGAGTGAAATTCAAAATTTCTCAAACATGAAAACTAAAATGATCTTCGTGTGCTAAATAATCCATAACTAGTATTGGTAGTGAACCAATATTTTTGCAAATGTCCAAGTGCCCTAAACCACTTTAAAACAGTGGCTAAAACTATAGTTTAAATGCCTTTTGAAATTACGAAGGTTGCAAACTATTTAAAAAGCCTCACAATTCATTTTGTGGCATTGCACAATAATTCTTTGAAATTGTTTTAGCCAGTGGCATGATTTTGCAAAGTCATTAGTGGCTAAAAGAAAAGGCAAAAGCTGCTGGAAAATAAAGAAAAACAAAAAAAGGAGAAGGAAGAGAGAGAGAGAGAGAGAGAGCAAACCCCCTCCCTGGACCGAACCCACCTGGGCCGGCCCACCTAACCCACCCGTGCCAGCCCAGTTGCCCCCTCGCAGCGGTCTCTCTCCCCCCGCCCTGTTCCTCGGTCTCAGACCGCAACAGAGGCGTCGCCTCTGAACCACCTCGCCGGCCACGCCGCTACAGGCGCCGCGGGGAGGATAAGGACGCCAGCAAGGACCCCCCTGCCCCCTCCGAGAGATCTTTTCCCCCCTCCCCCACAAGCTGCTGCTTGCCCTCTCCGCATCTCCCATTCCTCACTGCATCCGAGCGCTGCCGTGGCCTGCCGCCATGACGCACGCGGGCCCCGACACCGCCTCGCCTCTCCTCTGTGCCAAGAAGGACCGGCTCGACCTCCTCTTCCTCCCCGACGAATCACCTGAGCAGGAGCGCCTCTACATCGTCCCCTACATCGTCGTCTTCCTCCTCTCCTCCGACAAGCTTCGCCGTCGATTCCGCCGCACCGAGCCCTCCTCGAGCATGCTTGAGCACATTTGCAGGAGCACTGTGATCCTGCGCTTCTTTCCCCTCTCTCTCCCGAGCTTTTCCGACGCCTGTAGCCCCGTTCCCGTAGCTCACCCAAAGAACCTCGCCGCCGACGAGCTCGGCGCCGTGGCCATGGTCGCCTTCACATGCGGCCGAGCGCCGCATCATGCTCCTGGGGTTCCTAGGGGCCCAACGCGCGCGTCTGCTGCTCTCGCCGAGCCCCGTAGCCCGATCCCCACCAACGCCCGTTCCGGCCGTCCGCCCCGCTCGACGCCGTCGTCGTTGCAACCCGCCCCCGTCCGAGCTAAGCTCGCAGTTGGATGCACCGCTCCTCCCGCGTCCGAACGAGCCCGGCCGTGCTCGAAACGGCCCCTTGTGGCATTTTTCCGGCGAAGTCCGGCGAGCCCCGCCACTATTTTGGTCGCCGGCGGCGAAACCCCGCCACCGCCGACGTGGCACACCCTGGGCCACCCCCTCGGCCACTGACCCGTGGGCCCCTGGGGCCCGGCTGTCCTGTTGACTTTGGTCAACTGCTGAGTGGGCAGGCCCCAGCCACTGACGTGTGGGCCCCACCGCTTATTCCTCTAACTAAAATGTTTTATTAATTAAAATTAATTAGTTAGCTAATTAGTCTATGGCAGGTGGGGTCCAGTAGCTAACTAACCTAGATTAGTTAGTTTATTACACTGTTAGACTAACAGAGGCTGACATGTGGGTCCCACTGGACCCACAAGCCTGGTTTGACCTGGTCAGCCGCCCTGCTGACTGCTGATGTCACTGTGACATCATGCTGATGCAATAAACCCTTCTGTTAATTTATTAAATTCTAGAAAATGTTTAAAACTTTGAAAATTCATAGAAATTAAACCGTAACTCCGATGAAAATGTTTTCTACATGAAAGTTGCTCAGAACGACGAGACGAATCCAGATACGCAGCCCGTTCGTCCGCCACACACCGCTAGCATACCCAACATGCAACTTTCCCCCTCCGGTACCTCTACCCGAACACGCGAAACACCGGGGATACTTTCCCGGATGTTTTCCCCCTTCGCCGATATCACCTACCACTACGTTAGGTCACCCCTAGCACCGCATATTGCCGCGTCTTGCTTTGTGTTACATTTGATTGCTCTGTTATTTATTGTGTTCCCCCTTTGTTACTTCTTTCTGGTAGACTCTGAGACTGGTGCCGATGTTCGTGTGTTCGACTACACTGAAGATGACCCCTCCTTACCAGAGCAACCAGGCAAGCCCCCCCCCCTTGATCACCAGATATCGCCTATTCTCCTCTATACTGCTTGCATTAGAGTAGTGTAGCATGTTACTGCTTTTCGTTAATCATATTCTGATGCATAGCCTGACATTGTTGCTACATCTGTTGATACCTTACCTGCAATCCTAAATACTTAGTATAGGATGCTAGTTTATCATCATTGGCCCTACATTCTTGTGAGTCTGCCTTGCTATACTATCGGGCCGTGATCACTCGGGAGGTGATCACGGGTATATACTATACATACATACATACTATACAGATGGTGACTAAAGTCGGGTCAGCTGGTTGAGTACCCGCAAGTGATTCGGATGAGGGGGCTGAAAGGACAGGTGGCTCCATCCCGGTAGAGGTGGGCCTGGGTTCCCGACGGCCCCCGACTGTTACTTTGTGGCAGAGCGACAGGGCAGGTTGAGACCACCTGGGAGACAGGTGGGCCTGGCCCTGGTCGGCGTTCGCGGTTGCTTCATAATAACACGCTTAACGAGATCTTGGTATTTGATCTGAGTCTGGCCACTGGCCTATACGCACTAACCAACTACGTGGGAAAGATATGGGCACTCGACGTCGTGGTATCAGCCGAAGCCTTCTAGACGTCAGCGACTGAGCGGCGTGCGCCGGATTGGAACGTAAGCCTGCTCTTGTATTAAGGGGGCTAGTTCTACTTTCGGCCGCCCACGCAACGTGCAGGTGTGCAATGGGCGATGGGCCCAGACCCCTGCGCCATAGGAGTTAGACTGGTGTGTTGACCTCTCTGTTGTGCCTAGGTGGGGCTGCAACGTGTTGATCTTCCGAGGCCGGGCATGACCCAGGAAAATGTGTCTAGCCAAATGGGATCGAGCGTGTTGGGTTATGTGGTGCACCCCTGCAGGGAAGTTTATCTATTCGAATATCCGTGTCCCTCGGTAAAAGGACGACCCGGAGTTGTACCTTGACCTTATGACAACTAGAACTGGATACTTAATAAAACTCACCCAGACAAGTTCCACAGACAACCCGGTGATCGCTTTTCCACAGGGCGACGAGGGGAGGATCGCCGGGTAGGATTATGCTATGTGATGCTACTTGGAGGACTTCAATCTACTCTCTTCTACATGCTGCAAGACGGAGTCTGTCAGAAGCGTAGTCTTTGATATGACTAGCTATCCCCCCTTATTCTGGCATTCTGCAGTTTAGTCCACCGATATTGCCTCTTTACACATATACCCATGCATATGTAGTGTAGCTCCTTGCTTGCGAGTACTTTGGATGAGTACTCACGGTTGCTTTTCTCCCCCTTTTCCCCCTTCCCTTCTACCTGGTTGTCGCAACCAGATGCTAGAGCCCAGGAGCCAGACGCCACCGTCGACGACGACTCCTATTATACTGGAGGTGCCTACTACTACGTGCAGGCCGCTGACGATGACCAGGAGTAGTTAGGAGGATCCCAGGCAGGAGGTATGTGCCTCTTTCGGTCTGTATCCTAGTTTGTGCTAGCCTTCTTAAGGCAAACTTGTTTAACTTATGTCAGTACTCAGATATTGTTGCTTCCGCTGACTCGTCTATGATCGAGCACTTGTATTCGAGCCCTCGAGGCCCCTGGCTTGTATTATGATGCTTGTATGACTTATTTATGTTTTAGAGTTGTGTTGTGATATCTTCCCGTGAGTCCCTGATCTTGATCATACACATTTGCGAGCATGATTAGTGTACGATTGAATTGGGGGCGTCACAGTGATGACTCCCTAGTCTGGCAATATGAAGCTAAGGGTGAATACACCACAGGATCTCTATATAGCATCATTTACTTTAGGGGGGTGCAACCAGTTTATATTCCTGCAGTTTGGTCTATTAAAATCCCACCTAGGGTGCAGGTCTTCCTCTGGTTGCTCTCGCACAATAAACTCATGACTAAAGATAATTTAGCTAAACGAGGCATTGAGAAACCCCCTGACTGTGTCTATTGTACAGACAAAGAAACCATTGATCAACTTTACTTTGGATGTGTGGTGGCCAAGCAAATCTGGCGGCGGGTCTCAATTCTGCTCTCCATTGACCTGGGTTCAGATTATCTCTCTATTTCCAGGTTTTGGCCTGCCAACAAGAAACACACAGTGCTAAACTCTATATGTGCATGCATTATTTGGACTTCGTGGAAGAATAGAAATGCCCATGTTTTTAATAATGTTGTGTGGATTGATTTGAAATGGATTTGGAGAAAAGTGCTAGGAACAATGAGGAGATGGATGATCTTGCTGAAGGAGGAAGCGATCCTGCAGTGAGAGAAGATATCAAGCCAGATTTCATTGATTTTTGAAACCCCATTCCAAATCATGGCAAGGTGACTTCACTGGGGATGACCTCCAATGAAGAAGACGATCAGGTTCTCCTCTCCAAGCTGAACCTGGATGACTATGTCGCGCCAGGCGAACCACACCCATTCACTTCACCTCCGAGGAGCCCTTCTGGTGGTGCCAAGCACTGCCTACTCAACCCAGTCACTCCTCTAGACCTGCTGGGATCACCGATGCAGCCATGGAAGAAGCTCAGAGGCGCGGTGGAGAAACTAGAGGACAGCGAGATAGTTGAAGGCCATGCTGATGGCATGATGACCTGCGGGATCGAAGCTTAGTCGAGTAGCACTGTTACAGTGGTGGAATGACACTCCCCTCACTGTAACAAAGCCGTTTTACGGTTGCATCACTAGTGCAGAACCAGGATTTAGCACCGGTTTGTAAGGGCCTTTAGTGCCGGTTCTACAACCGGTACTAAAGGGGGGACCTACCGGCACTAAAGGGTGGGGACTAAAGCCCCCCCCCCCTTTAGTACCAGTTTGACACGAACCTCCACTAAAGTGCCACCACGTGGTACGAGCCAGGGCCGGGTGCGGGGTGACCTTTAGTACCGGTTGGTAACACCAACCGATACTAAATGTTTGGGGGGTTTGGGTTTATTTTTTATTTTTTCCTTTTGTTTTGTGTTTTCAATTTAATTTAGAGATTATTTTTACATTATAATGAGTTGTTAAATCATTAGGTGAAAGTACCGCAGATTAGTTTCAACTGGATGCATGCATGGATCCTAGCTAAGTGATCAAAGTATACATGCCATATCCGAATTACTTGATCACTTATATTAGGTGAGCAAGTAATATGGATATGGCATATACTTGATCACTTAGCTAGCTAGGATCCATCCAGTTGAAACTAATCTGCGGTTTCTTTCATAAATGATATAATAACTCATCTTCATCATATTAATATAAAAACTATTACATCATATATATCATCACCAACAAGCTAATAAATCATTATAGTCGTCATTACCACTATTTAATCATCATAGTCATTACCGCTATCTAATCACCACCAATACTAGCTTAAAGAAGAAACATTCACTTGTACCAGAAGGAAAGATATCATCGAGTTCAACATGGTCATGATTATAAGCGTTCATATATAAGACCACAAAAGCAAATCACTCTTTGAGATTAAGTTCAGGACGAAGAACACAGTCATCAGAGGACAAGTACTAAGAGCATGCTAATCACTCCTGCTCCTCTCTCTCAGGTAAAATAGCATAGAATATGTATAGCTCTCCTGATTCATCATATTGGAGCATGCAGATGAACCGTCTCCTAATCGTGGGCTGCGCTTCTGATTGCTGCCCCCTAGTACTTCTCTGGGATCATGGACAATTTTGCTCCAGTCTTTCACTATTAAGCATTCCTCGCTAATAGAAATCCTGAATGCACTAAAGTGCATTGTAGGATGTCTTAGCCGTAAGGTAACCATTCTCATGCGACCTTTAGTCTCGATCCACTGAGGCACAACATTCATCGGGAGTCCCTGTTGAAGAACATCGTATAGTAACATACTTAGCAATGAAGTTTAGCTTAAAAATAATGTATGCAAAAGATGCACTGAGGAAAAATAGTAAAAATCTTACCATCTTTCCTAAATAGATGTGACCATAGTTCAACACGATCACTATTGGTCGCACGTTTTGAGTACTAAGATTTTCAAATTCAGGAAAATAATTTCTCTTGACAGCATCAAGATCCTCAAGCCATGAAACATAATGACTTATCTCCTCACAGTTTAGTTCAGCCCCGGATAGTGGATGGTCCTGTCTACCAAGCGCTGAACATGTTTGCTTGAATGGAAATAAGCTATCAATAGAAATTAGTTGTCAACTATTTTTGAAAAAACAATATCGAAGACATAAATATGGTTGAGAAACTCACATAATGGTAGAACTGGAGGCGTCTGCACATCGACCCAAATGTCTCTATTACCTTCAATATCATCTTCGGGACGAATATCAAAGGTGATAAACATATCAGGCTCAAATGCGTAAGCCTTGCATACTGCTTGCCAAGTTATGCATTCAAAATGGGTGTAGGTGTATTGATTGTATAATTTGACGTTGAAGATATAACCATGCTTGGTCTTCAAGTAAACTCTCTTTACCTCCATAGTTTTGTTAGGACTGAAACCTATCTTATCCAAAACAAAAATTCTTGCATGACAGGGGATACACTAGTAGAATAGTGAAAAATTAAAATAATAAGTTGAAGCAAATGAAGTATATATAAGTCATGCTTAATTATGAAAAAAGACTTGTCGTTGTGACTTACTGTATCCACTTCGAAGGTCTCATCCAGCTTGATGTTGAAGCGCCTATCATCAACTAGGAAATTTTTATCGCACAGGCCGCGTTGGTCTTTGCAGTTTTCGCACATAATGAAATTGTTTTCGTCGTCAGATGACATTTCCTATGTTCATAGGTGAAACATTAAACACTTATTAGTTATATTAATTCAACTAATTAAACTAGTTCGATTAATTCAACTAGCTAGTTCAACTAATTAATTCAAACTAAGCACTTACTAAAAATATACCTAAATAAACTAGCTCCTAATTCAACTAACTAGTTCAACTAATTCATTTAATTCAACTAAACTAGTTCTATTAATTCAACTAGCTAGTTCAATTAATTAATTCAACTAAGCACTTACTAAAAATATACCTAAGTAAAGTAGCTCCTAATTTAACTAATTCAACTAACTAGTTCAACTAATTCAACTAAACTAGTTCTATTAATTCAACTAGCTAGTTCAACTAATTAATTCAACTAAGCACTTACTAAAAATATACCTAAATAAAGTAGCTCCTAATTCAATATAACTAGTTCAATTAATTCAACTAATTCAACTAAACTAGTTCTATTAATTCAACTAGCTAGTTCAACTAATTAATTCAACTAAGCACTTACTAAAAATATACCTAAATAAAGTAGCTAGTTCTATATACTAAAATTTTAATTAGATGAGCAAATCTCATATACCTAAATTTAATATATATCTAATTCATCTAACATTAATATAAATTCATCTATAACTAAAAGTATAAAAACTAACTCATCTAACATTATCTAATTCATATATAATCTAACATTTGACATTAAACATTTGTGTGTGTGTGCGTGCGTGTGTGCATGTGCACAGAGGCCGCCGGCGAGCGGCAGGGGGACGGCTGGGGCACACGGTCGATCGATCTTACAGTGGGGCGATGACCGATGATGCGAGGTGACAGGGACGGGTCGGGGCGCCGACGGGACACGTGCGACAGGGGCGGCGACGTCGACGGCGACGGGGGCGGTGATACGTCTCCAACGTATCTATAATTTTTGATTGTTCCATGCTATTATATTACCCCTTTTGGATGTTTATGGGCATTATTTTACACATTTATATCATTTTTGGGACTAACCTACTAACCGGAGGCCCAGCCCGTATTGCTATTTTTTTGCCTATTTCAGTATTTCGAAGAAAAGTAATATCAAATGGAGTCCAAATGGAATGAAACCTTTGGGAGCGTGATTTTTGGAACGAACGTGATCCGGAGGACTTGGAGTACAAGCCAAGAAGCAGCCGAGGCGGCCACGAGATAGGAGGGCGCCCCCTGTAGGGCGCGTCCCCCTGTCTCGTGGGCCCCTCGGGCGGCCACCGATGTACTTCTTCCTCCTATATATACCTACGTACCCCGAAAACATCCAGGAGCACCATGAAACACAATTTCCACCGTCGTAACCTTCTGTATCCGCAAGATCCCATCTTGGATCCTTCGTTGGCACTCTGCCGAAGGGGGAATCGACCACGGAGGGCCTCTACATCAACATCCTTTCCCCTCCGATGAGTTGTGAGTAGTTTACCACAGACCTACGGGTCCATAGTTATTAGCTAGATGGCTTCTTCTCTCCATTTGGATCTCAATACAATGTTCTCCTCCTCTCTTGTGGAGATCTATTTGATGTAATCTCTTTTTGCGGTGTGTTTGTCGAGATCTGATGAATTGTGGGTTTATGATCAAGTTTATCTATGAATAATATTTGAATCTTCTCTGAATTCTTTTATGTATGATTGAGTTATCTTTGCAAGTCTCTTCAAATTATCGGTTTGGTTTGGCCTACTCCCTGTTCAAAAATTCATCGGATTAAACAGTTAACTTGTCGATTAATCCCTACTTGTAGGGTCATCGAGTAGCCGATAAACTGATAAATTGTCCGATTAATTAATTAAATGGCCGATTAACTTACCGATTAGCCTATTAATCCCCTACTCGCCAGCCAACCGAGCGGCTACTAGTTAACGATTTCCTCAACAATGGGCCTACTAGATTGATCTTTCTTGCCATGGGAGAAGTGCTTAGCTTTGGGTTCAATCTTGCGGTGTTCTTACCCAATGATAGAAAGGGTTGCAAGACACGTATTGTATTGTTGCCATCAAGGATAACAAGATGGGGTTTATATCATATTGCATGAGTTTATCCCTCTACATCATGTCATCTTGCTTAATGTGTTACTCTGTTCTTTGTGAAATTAATACTCTAGATGCAGGCAGGAGTCGGTCGATGTGTGGAGTAATAGTAGTAGATGCAGGCAGGAGTCGGTCTACTTGTTTTGCATGTGATGCCTATATACATGATCATGCCTAGATAATCTCATAATTATTCGCTTTTCTATCAATTGCTCGACAGTAATTTGTTCACCCACCGTAATACTTATGCTATCTCGAGAGAAGCCTCTAGTGAAACTATGGCCCCCGGGTCTATCTCTTATCATATTTGCTTCCAATCTACTTTTATTTGCATATTTACTTTTTGCATCTATATTATAATACCAAAAATATATTTATCTTATTACTATCTCTATCAGATCTCACTTTCGCAAGTGGCCGTGAAGGGATTGACAACCCCTTTATTGCGTTGGTTGCGAGTTATCAGTTTGTTTGTGTAGGTGTGTTGGACTTTTGAGGAGCCTCCTACTGGATTGATACCTTGGTTCTCAAAAACTGAGGGAAATACTTATGCTACGCTTGTTGCATCACCCTCTCCTCTTCGAGGAAAACCAACGCAAGCTCAAGACGTAGCAAGAAGGATTTCTGGCGCCGTTGCCGGGGAGGTCTTCGCTCAAGTCAAGACATACCAAGTACCCATCACAAATCCATCTCCCTCGCATTTACATTATTTGCCATTTGCCTCTCGTTTTCCTCTCCCCCACTTCACCCTTATCGTTTTATTCGCCCTCTCTTTCCCAATCTTCTCCTCTCTTTTGCTTACCCTTTCGTTCGCTTGTTTCGTTGGAATAGATGCTTATTTATTGCTAAACAGAGAACCTAAGATCTATGGATCCTCATCCGCTTGCTAATCTCTTCAAGAGATCCAATAATGTTGAACCCATTTCTAGTGAGTTTTGTGCACTAGATTATCTTTATGAAGTTTTGCTTGAAATTTGTGAATCTGAAAATTATGATGAAGAAATTTATGAAGAGATTCACGATAACTCCTTTAATAAAAAGCATGATTATAATGATTTCCTATAAATTCTCTTGATTTCAATTGTGCTAATAATATGCAAAACCCTAAGCTTGGGGATGCTAGTTTTGCTATGTCTACTACTTGTTTCAATGATCATGATTGGGGTGATTCTTCTTATAACCTTGAAAATTTATTTAAGCCCCTTGATGAATATGAGATTGATAATAGTGTTTGCAATAATATTGAAAGTGGGTTCGGAAGAGTGTCAACTTTAGATCCCACATATTTGGGGTATGTTCAATCTTATGATATTTTTGATAAAAGTGGGTTCGGAAAGGTCATGACTTTAGTTAATGTTAATCCCACTATCTTGGAAGAGTGTCAACTTTGCATGCATGTGGATCATGTTGAGAATATGTTATGTGATAGCTATTTTGTTGAATTTGCCTATGATCCTACATGTAATTATTATGAGAGAGGAAAATATGGTTGTAGAAATTTTATCTTATTAAATTACCTCTCGTCATGTTGAGATTGCTATGGTCTCTTTCTTCTTCCTTGCATATGCTAGTTTTTGCTTTCCTTGCAAATTTGTTTGCTTATAATATGCCTATGCATACGAAGTATGTTAGACCTAGATGTATTTGTCACGTGTTTCAAGATGCTCTCTTTGCGCTTCAATTCTTGTCTTTCATGTGAGAATCATTAAAATTACCAATGCCTAGCTAAAAGGCTTTAAAGAAAAGCGCTTGTTGGGAGTCAACCCAATATTTTTCCTTGCTGCTATTCAATAAATCTTGCATCTACTCTCTGTTTAGATGTGTTTTTATCTTTTAATTAGTGTTTTTGCCAAGTAGAACCTATAGGATAAACTATGATGATGGTTGATTTGATTCTGCTGAAAAACAGAAACTTTGCGCTCACGAGAAAAAATTCAATAAATCACAGAAATGTGCTTTTGAATTGATTCTTTTTTGCTTCTGATCAACAAACAAATTTTCCAGTACGTACTATTTTGGTAGGATTTTTAGAGTTCCAGAAGTTTGCGTTAGTTATAGATTGCTACAGAGTGTTCTATTTTTGACAGATTCTGTTTTTCGTGTGTTGTTTGCTTATTTTGATGCATCTATGGCTAGTAAAGTAGTTTATGAACCATAGAGAAGTTGTAATACAGTAGGTTTAACACCAAAATAAATAAAGAATGAGTTCATTGCAGTACCTTATGTGGTGGTTTTCTTTTCTTTCACTAACGGAGCTTATAAGATTTCCTGTTGAGTTTTGTGTTGTGGAGTTTTCAAGTTTTGGGTAAAGCTTTTATGGACTATGGAATAAAGGGTGGCAAGAGCCTGAGATTGGGGATTCCCAAGGCACCCCAAGATATTCAAGGATAGCCAAAAGCCTAAGCTTGGGGATGCCCCGGGAAGGCATCCCCTCTTTCGTCTTCGTTCATTGGTAACTTTACTTGGAGCTATATTTTTATTCGCCACATGATATGTGCTTTGCTTGGAGCGTCGTGTATTATATTAGTCTTTGATTTTTAGTTTATGACAATCATCCTTGCTGTACACACCTTTTGGGAGAATCCTATTTGATTAGAATTTGCTAGAATACTCTATGTGCTTCACTTATATCTTTGAGCTTGATAGTTTTTGCTCTAGTGCTTCACTTATATCTTTTAGAGCATGGTGGTGTCTTAGTTTTGAAGAAATTGCTAGTCTCTCATGCTTCCCTTATATTATTTTGAGAGTCTTTTAGAACAGCATGGTATTTTCTATGGTTACAAAATTGGTCCTAGAATGATGAGCATCCAAGTTGGGTATAATAAAAACTATCATAGGAAGTGAATTGGATGCTATGATCAATTTGATACTTGATAATTGTTTTGAGATATGGAGGTAGTGATATTAAAGTCATGCTAGTTGGGTGATTATGAATTTAAAGAATGCTTGTGTTGAAGTTAGCAAGTCCCGTAGCATGCACGTATGGTTAAAGTTGTGTAACAAATTTGAAACATGAAGTGTACCTGGCTTGTGCATCCTTATGAGTGGCGGTCAGGGACGAGCGATGGTCTTTTCCTACCAATCTATCCCCCTAGGATCATGCGCATAGTACTTGATTTTTGATGACTTCTAAATTTTTGCAATAAGTATATGAGTTCTTTTGACTAATGTTGAGTCCATGGATTATACGCGCTTTTACCTTTCCGCCGTTGCTAGCCTCTTTGGTACCGTGCATTGCCCTTTCTCACCTTGAGAGTTGGTGGAAACTTCGCCGGTGCATCCAAACCCCGTGATACGATACGCTCTATCACACATAAACCTCCATATATCTTCCTCAAAACAGCCACCATACCTACCTATTATGGCATTTCCATAGCCATTCCGAGATATATTGCCATGCAACTTTCCACCGTTCTGTTTATCATCTTCATGACATACGTTACATTTGTCATATTGCCGTTGCATGATCATGTAGTTGACATCGTATTTGTGGCAAAGCCACCATGCATTATTTTTCATACATGTCACTCTTGATTCATTGCACCATCCCGGTACACCTCCGGAGGCATTCATATAGAGTCATATCTTTTTCTAGTTTTGAGTTGTAATTCATATGTTGCAATCAATGAAAGTGTGATAATCATCATTATTAGAGCATTGCCCAAAGAAAAGAAAGAATAAAGGCCAAAAGAAAAAAAAGGCCCAAAAAAAGAAGAAGAAGAAGAAAAGAAATACAAAGGGCAATGTTACTATCTCTTTTCCACACTTGTGCTTCAAAGTAGCACCTTGTTCTTCATGTAGTAAGTCTCATATATCGTGCTCCAAAGTAGCACCATTTTTTCATATAGTGAGTCTCATAAGTTGTTTTTTTCATACTAGTGGGAATTTTTCATTATAGAACTTGGCTTTTATATTCCTACGATGGGCTTCCTCAAATGACCTAGGTCTTCATGAGCAAGCAAGTTGGATGCACACCCACTAGTTTTCTTTTGTTGAGCATTCATTTATAGCTCTAGTGCATCTGTTGCATGGCAATCCCACTCCTCATGTTGACATCAATTGATGCGCATCTCCATAGCCCGTTGATTATTCTCGTCAATGTGAGACTTTCTTTTTTTTGTCTTCTCCACACAATCCCCATCATCATATTCTATTCCACCCATAGTGATATAGCCATGGCTCACGCTCATGTATTGCGTGAAGGTTGAAAAAGTTTGAGATTATTTAAGTATGAAACAATTGCTTGGCTTGTCATCGGGGGTATAGAAGTTGGGAACATCTTTGTGTGATGAAAATGAAGTATAGCCTAACTATATGATTTTGTAGGGATGAACTTTCTTTTGCCATGTTATTTTGAGAAGACATGATTACTTTGATTAGTATGCTTGAAGTGTTACTATTTCTTATGTCAATATGAACTTTTATTTTGAATCATTTGGATCTGAACATTCATGCCACAATAAAGAAAATTACATTATAAATTATGCTAGGTAGCATTCCACATCAAAAATTCTCTTTTTATCATTTACCTACTCGAGGACGAGCAGGAATTAAGCTTGGGGATGCTTGATACGTCTCCAACGTATCTATAATTTTTTATTGTTCCATGCTATTATATGTGACACCCAGGTAATCAAGCTATAGTAACCCTCTGGTAATGATGCCACATCACCTCGATTATTGTTGATAATTTCGCATTAGTTCAGAACCGATACAAATTCAAATTTGAATTAAAGTCAGTCAGAACAATTAAAGTTTTCAAAAGTCAAAACTAAATTGTTCCTAATGTGTCAAATAATCCAAAATAAATGTTGGTGAAGAAATAATCTTTTAATAAAATACTTAAATGCACTAAATAAACTAAAACAGCGATAAAACAATTATCTAAAATGCTTTTAAAATAACAAGCAAATGCAAAATACTTTATTTAAAGTGCCAAAATATTTGGGCCTGTGACCTATTTAATAACACCAAATTAATTGTCGCTTTTAGATTTTATAAAACTAAAATAAAAGAAAACATAAAAGTAATAGAATAAAAAAAGAAAGAAAACAGAACAAACAAAAAAGGGAAAAGAACCCCCCCACCCCACCCGCTGGGTCTTGGCCCAGCTGGCCATTGGGCAAGCCAGGCCGGCCCAGCCGGTGCCCCCATAACCCCCGAAACCCTAGCCCGACCGCACTACCCCACTCCTCCCGTTCGATCCCATCCTCCCTCCTCGCGCCGCCAGGAGGAGACACAAAGAGGAGCGAGAACCCCCGCAGTCCCCCGCACGCACCCTCGCCTCGGGCCATGTCGCCGGCGCCCGGCGCCCTCCGTCCCCTATGGTCGCGCTCCCCGCCCGCGTTGCCGTGCCGGCTTGCTGGCAACCGCCCATCGCCACCTCTCCACGTCCAAGAGCTCTCTGGGGATCATCTTCATCGACCACAACCACCGGACCTAGCCGGGACGCCGCACCGTCGTCGCCTTCTTCGTTTCTCCCCGACTGGATCCGCCATGGCTGACCGGCGATCTGCATCGCCCTGAACCGCTCCGGCTCCACCGAGTCCTCCACGAGCTTCAATGTGAGCTCCCACCTGCTTCCCCTCTCTCCCGCGTGAATCAACCACAGTGGCCTCATCCCCTGCGAGCCCCAAAGCTGTCGTCCGCCATGGCCGATGAATGCATCACTGTCGTGCTCCCCGTTGCGTTCCGTTGGTGTGCGCGAGCTCTAGGAGCTGTACAGATGTCGCCTGACCCTTTTCCTACCTCATTCTCCTCTTGTTTCACCGGATCCGTCGAGCTCTTGTTCGGCTGCCGCTAGATCTTGTCGCCGCGTCCATCCCGGCACCTCCAGCACGAACCACTAGCCCTACTCGATGCACGCCAACACGCTTGTCCTACTGATGCTCGTGGGTGACCAAATGGTCGCCAGAACGCAACTCCGGTGGGCCTCCGCCGTGTACTGTGGCTGCCGACGGTTAAACGCCGATGCGCTGGCGTGGCACCATTAACTCAGCTCCTAATGGCACCCTGTGTCCCTAACTTACGGGACCCACACCTAATTAATCATGGGCATAATTAACAGACTAGTTAAACTAATCCTGATAGCCACTGACGGGCCATGCAACTGCAACGATTAGGTTTAACTCTAATAAAATTTGTTAGCAATTTGTCCCACTGACCACTAGGCCCCACCCTGACTAATTAAGTTAATTAGTTTAAATAAACTCTTTTAATATTGCCACTCTCTATGAAATGTGGCCCCACCTTGACTGGTTTGACCAGTCAAAGTGCTGACTGTGTATCACCTAGCCAATGATAGATGGCCCCCACCTGCACTGTTCACTGCTGACCTGGTCCACTTTGACTGCTGAGTCAATAGTTGGCTGAACCCACCAATCAGTCTCTGACTTGGTGTAATACTGGGTGCACTTAACCAAATAGCTATTTAATATTTTGAATTTAATTATATATAGTAATGTCAGAAATTGATTAAACCTTTGAAATTAATATTAAATAATTCGTAACTCAGATGAAAATACTTTGTACATGAAAGTTGCTCAGAACGACGAGACGAATCTGGATACGAGCCTGTTCGTCTGCCACACATCCCTAGCATAGCCAACATGCAACTTTCCCCTTCTGTTCATCTGTCCAAAAACGCAAAACACCAGGGATACTTTCCCGGACATTTTCCCCCTTCGCCGGTATCACCTCCTACTGCATTAGGTCACCTCTAGCACCGCGTATTTCCATGTTACGCTTTGTGATGCTTTGATTGCTTTGTTATTTATTGTGTTCCCCTCCGTTACTTCTTTCCGGTAGACCCCGAGACTGCCGGCGACCCCAGTTCGACTACGGAGTTGATGACCCCTCCTTGCCAGAGCAACCATG
>NC_041383.1:63435084-63442732 GCF_002162155.2 Triticum dicoccoides
CCTATTCTTCTCTCTACTGCTTGCATTAGAGTAGTGTAGCTTGTTACTGTTTCGATTAATCCTATTCTGTTGCATAGCCTGTCATTGTTGCTACATCTGTTGATACCTTACCTGTAAACCTAAATGCTTAGTATAGGATGCTAGTTTATCATCAGTGGCCCTACATTCTTGTCAGTCTGCCATGCTATACTATTGGGTCGTGATCACTCGGGAGGTGATCAGGGGTATATACTATACATACATACTATTCAGGTGGTGACTAAAGTTGGGTCGACTTGGTGAGTACCCGCAAGTGATTCCGATGTGGGGGCTGGAAGGACAGGTGGCTCCATCCCGGTAGAGGTGGGCCTGGGTTCCCGACGGCCCCCAACTGTTACTTTGTGGCGAAGCGACAGGGCAGGTTGAGACCACCTAGGCGAGAGGTGGGCCTGGCCCTGGTCGGCGTCCGCGATTAATTCAAAATAACACGCTTAATGAGATCTTGGTATTTGATCTGAGTCTGGCCACTGGCCTATACGCACTAACCAACTACGCGGGAAAGATATGGGCACTCGACGTCGTGGTATCAACCGAAGCCTCCGTGACGTCAGCGACTGAGCGGCGCGTGCCAAATTGGAACGTAAGCCTGCTCCTGTATTAAGGGGGCTAGTTCTGCTTTCGGTCGCCCTCGCAACGTGCAGGTGTGAAATGGGCGATGGGCCCAGACCCCTGCGCGCATAGGATTTAGACCGGCGTGCTGACCTCTCTGTTGTGCCTAGGTGGGAAGCGACGTGTTGATCTTCCGAGGCCGGGCATGACCCAGGAAAGTGTGTCTGGCCAAATGGGATCGAGCGTGTTGGGTTATGTGATGCACCCCTGCATGGAAGTTTATCTATTTGAATAGTCGTGTCCCTCGGTAAAAGGACGACCCGGAGTTGTACCTTGACCTTATGACAACTAGAACCGGATACTTAATAAAACACACCCAGACAAGTTCCACAGACAACCCGGTGATCGCTTTTCCACAGGGCGACGAGGGGAGGATCGCCAGGTAGGATTATTCTATGTGATGCTACTTGGAGGACTTCAATCTACTCTCTTCTACATGCTGCAAGGCGGAGGCTGCCAGAAGCGTAGTCTTCGATAGGACTAGCTATCCCCCTCTTATTCTGGCATTCTACAGTTCAGTCCACCGATATTGCCTCTTTACACATATACCCATGCATATGTAGTATAGATCCTTGCTTGCGAGTACTTGGATGAGTACTCACGATTGCTTTTCTCCCCCTTTTCCCCCTTTCCTTTCTACCTGGTTGTCGCAACCAGATGTTGGAGCCCAGGAGCCAGACGCCACCGTCGACGACGACTCCTACTACACCGGAGTTGCCTACTACTACGTGCAGGCCGCTGACAACGACCAGGAGTAGTTTAGGAGGATCCCAGGAAGGAGGCCTGCGCCTCTTTCGATCTGTACCCAGTTTGTGCTAGCCATCTTATGGCAACTTGTTTAACTTATGTCTGTACTCATATATTGTTGCTTCCGCTGACTCGTCTATGATCGAGCACTTGTATTCGATCCCTCGAGGCCCCTGGCTTGTATTATGATGCTCGTATGACTTATTTTATTTTAGAGTTGTGTTGTGATATCTTTCCATGAGTCCCTACACTAGTAGAAAAGGGGGCAATGGTCCAGGCCGGTCCAGCCCATTAGTCCCGGTTCAATCCAGAACCGGGACCAATGGGGGCATTGGACCCGGTTCTTGAGCCCCGGGGGCCGGCCGGGCCACGTGGGCCATTGGTCCCGGTTCGTCTGGCCCTTTGGTCCCGGTTGGCGGGACGAACCGGGACCAATGTGCCTTGCTCCTGGCCCACCACCATTGGTCCCGGTTGGGGGAATGAACCGGGACCAAAGGCTTCCCTTTAGTCCCGGTTCATGCCACGAACCGGGACCAATTAATTGCCTATATATACCCCGCAAGCAGAGCACTCCCACTGCTCTATTTTTCGTGGCTAGCGAGGAGAGAGCTTTGTGTTGCTCTAGCTCACCTCCTATGCACACGAGGTGTTCGATGGAATGCCCGAGCCACACTACTTAAGCTTTCTCCTCTCCAAGCTCCACCTCCAAGCTCCATTTTTCTCAATATTTGTCTAGGTTTAGCGGTCCGTCACGTCCCGTCCCCGTCTTCATCGCCGTCGATCGCCCGCGTCGCCGGCACCACCGTGGTGAGCCTCTTGTTCTTATCTTCTTTCTGAAAGGAAAAAAAACTCTTACTTGTATGTTTATATAGATACTTGTATAATTTTCTTACTTTTATTATTGCATCTTATATAGTGCGATGGTTTTGGTATCCGCCCCCATCGGCCCTCATCATGTCTATGATTCAGATGTGGTATATATTATCTTTTCATAACTATTGGTTCATTTATTGTTTATGACAATTATGCCGACCAACGTGACATAGATTTTATTTATCTAGGAGGTTGTTGAACCGGAAATTCCAACCGACCCTATTGTCGAGAGGTTAAATTTAGTTGAAGAAGAAAACAATTTGTTGAAGGAAAAAATTAGAAAAATTGAGGAGGATAAGATGATATTGGAGTTGCATGTTGCGGATGTCATCGATGATCACAAGATCAAGATGGATGCAATGCGCTTGAAGATTAGAAAGATTAGAAAATATGCCATTCATACCGAGGCTTGGTATCATTATGCCGTTGGATCAGTTGTTACATTGGTTGCGATTATGATCGCATTTGTTTTCGCATTGAAATGTTTTACATAGTTTCAGTGTATGGTTTAATTAATTTAGATGCTCTGCAGAGCTTTATGTTGTTAGATGAGAACTATGTATGTACTTTGGCTTTAATGTGATGATGAACTTCTATTAATTTGGTCACTTAATTATATAATGCACGCAGATGAACCGGCAATGGATGTACGGTTCAAGACACACCTCCGAGTACATTAAGGGCGTGCATGATTTTCTCGAAGTGGCTGAGGCAAACAAGCAGAATGGTTTTATGTGTTGTCCATGCCCTGTATGTGGGAATACGAAGTCTTACTCTGACTGGAAAATCCTCCACACCCACCTGCTTTACAAGGGTTTCATGCCACACTATAATGTTTGGACGAGGCACGGAGAAATAGGGGTTATGATGGAAGATGGCGAAGAAGAAGAGTACGATGACAACTATGTGCCCCCTGAATACGGTGATGCTCCTGAAGATCAAGAGGAACCAGACGATGTGCACGATGATGCTGCAACGGGCAAAGCTGCTGAAGATCAAGAGGAACCAGACGATGTGCCCGATGATGATGATCTCCGCCGGGTCATTGTCGATGCAAGGACGCAATGCGGAAGTCAAAAGGAGAAGCTGAAGTTCGATCGCATGCTAGAGGACCACAAAAAAGGGTTGTACCCCAATTGCGAAGATGGCAACACAAAGCTGGGTACCGTACTGGAATTGCTGCAGTGGAAGGCAGAGAATGTTGTGCCTGACAAAGGATTTGAGAAGCTACTTAAAATATTGAAGAAGAAGCTTCCAAAGGATAACGAATTGCCCGACAGTACATACGCAGCAAAGAAGGTCGTATACCCTCTAGGATTGGAGGTGCAAAAGATACATGCATGCCCTAATGACTGCATCCTCTACCGCGGTGCGTACAAGGATCTGAACGCATGCCCGGTATGCGGTGCATTACGGTATAAGATCAGACGAGATGACCCTGGTGATGTTGACGGCGAGCCCCCCAGGAAGAGGGTTCCTGCGAAGGTGATGTGGTATGCTCCTATAATACCACGGTTGAAACATCTGTTCAGAAACGGAGAGCATGCCAAGTTGATGCGATGGCACAGTGAGGACCGTAAGAAAGACGGGAAGTTGAGAGCACCCGCTGACGGGTCGCAGTGGAGAAAAATCGAGAGAAAGTACTGGGATGAGTTTGCAAGTGAGCCAAGGAACGTATGGTTTGCTTTAAGCGCGGATGGCATTAATCCTTTCGGGGAGCAGAGCAGCAATCACAGCACCTGGCCCGTCACTCTATGTATGTATAACCTTCCTCCTTGGATGTGCATGAAGCGGAAGTTCATTATGATGCCAGTTCTCATCCAAGGCCCTAAGCAACCCGGCAATGACATTTATGTGTACCTAAGGCCATTAGTTGAAGAACTTTTAGAGTTGTGGAATGGAAACGGTGTACGTACGTGGGATGAGCACAAACAGGAGGAATTTAACCTAAAGGCGTTGCTATTCGTGACCATCAACGATTGGCACGCTCTCAGTAACCTTTCAGGACAGACAAACAAGGGATACCACGCATGCACGCACTGTTTACTTGACACCGATAGTATATACCTGGCAAGCTGCAGGAAGAATGTGTACCTGGGCCATCGTCGATTTCTTCCGACCAACCATCAATGTCGAAAGAAAGGCAAGCATTTCAAAGGCGAGGCAGATCACCGGAAGAAGCCCGCCATGCGTACCGGTGATCACGTACTTGCTATGGTCAATGATTTACATGTAATCTTTGGAAAGGGTCCCGGCGGACTAGCTGTTCCGAGTGACGCTGGGGGACACGCACCCATGTGGAAGAAGAAATCTATATTTTGGGACCTACCCTACTGGAAAGACCTAGAGGTCCGCTCTTCGATCGACGTGATGCACGTGACGAAGAACCTTTGCGTGAACCTGCTAGGCTTCTTGGGCGTGTATGGGAAGACAAAAGATACAGCTGAGGCACGGGAGGACCTGCAACGTTTGCACAAAAAAGACGGCATGCCTCCAAAGCAGTATGAAGGTCCTGCCAGCAATGCTCTTACCAAAGAAGAGAAGGAAATCTTCTTTGAATGCCTGCTTAGTATGAAGGTCCCGACTGGCTTCTCGACGAATATAAAAGGAATAATAAATATGGCAGAGAAAAAGTTTCAGAACCTAAAGTCTCATGACTGCCACGTGATTATGACGCAACTGCTTCCGGTTGCATTGAGGGGGCTTCTACCTGAAAACGTCCGATTAGCCATTGTGAAGCTATGTGCATTCCTCAATGCAATATCTCAGAAGGTGATCGATCTAGAAATCATACCAAGGCTAAGGAGTGATGTGGTGCAATGTCTTGTCAGTTTCGAGCTGGTGTTCCCACCATCCTTCTTCAATATCATAACGCACGTCCTAGTTCATCTAGTTGACGAGATTGTCATTCTAGGCCCCGTATTTCTACACAATATGTACCCCTTTGAGAGGTTCATGGGAGTCCTAAAGAAATATGTCCGTAACCGCGCTAGGCCAGAAGGAAGCATCTCCATGGGCCATCAAACAGAGGATGTCATCGGGTTTTGTGTTGACTTCATTCCTGGCCTTAAGAAGATAGGTCTCCCTAAATCGCGGTATGAGGGGAGACTGACTGGAAAAGGCACGCTTGGAAAGGACTCAATAATATGCAGGGACGGATATTCTTGGTCTCAAGCACACTACACAGTTCTACAGAACTCTACCTTGGTGACCCCATATGTCGATAAACACAAGAACAGTCTGCGCTCCAAACACCCGGAGCAGTGCGACGACTGGATTACATGTGAACACATCAGGACTTTCAACAGTTGGTTGGAAGCACGTATCAGAGGTGACAACACTATTTGTGATGAGATGTACTTGTTATCCAGGGGACCATCTTTGACTGTATTGATTTGGAAAGGATACGAGATAAATGGGAATACATTTTACACGATTGACCAAGATCAAAAGAGCACCAACCAAAACAGCGGTGTCCGCTTTGATGCAACAACCGAGAGGGGAAATGACACATATTATGGTTACATAGTGGACATATGGGAACTTGACTACGGACATGATTTTAAGGTCCCTTTGTTTAAGTGCAAATGGGTCAATGTGTCAGGAGGCGGGGTACAGGTAGACCCACAGTACGGAATGACAACAGTGGATCTGAAAAATCTTGGGTACACTGATGAACCATTCGTCCTAGCCAATGATGTGGCACAGGTTATCTATGTGAAGGACATGTCTACCAGACCGAGAAAGAGAAAAGATAAGGAAGCGAATACATCATACGATGAGCCAAAGCGCCACATAGTTCTTTCAGGAAAAAGGGACATCGTGGGAGTGGAGGACAAGACAGACATGTCTGAAGATTATGAAAAATTTCATGAAATTCCTCCCTTTAAAGTCAAGGCTGACCCCAGCATCCTGATAAACGATGAAGATTATCCATGGTTATGGTGCAATAAGCAAATGACACAATCGAAGAAAAAGTGAAGACTTTCTCCCGCAACTATTATGATGATACCATGCCAACTTTGTAACTGACGAGTATGATACCATTGTCCGTTTTGTACATGCACATGCTATGTGTGGGTTAATTTATGATACCATGCCAACTTTCAACTTTTTCAGAGTTCATTTGAAATGCTTTAATGTCTTATGGTTCGGCCCTCGTAATAATTAAAAATAGCAACAATAAGTATTTTGTTGTAAGTAGAAACAAAATAAAATAAATAAAGCAAGAAAGAAAACAAAAAAACAAAAAAAGTGGAAAGTTTATAATTTTCCTAAAACTAAAAGCAAAAAGAATTAAAAAATAAAGCAAAAAACAAAAGAAAATAAATAATGCAGAAAACAAAACAAAAAAACAACAATAAGTATTTTGTTGTAAGTAGAAACAAAATAAAATAAATAAAGCAAGAAAGAAAACAAAAAAACAAAAAAAGTGGAAAGTTTATAATTTTCCTAAAACTAAAAGCAAAAAGAATTAAAAAATAAAGCAAAAAACAAAAGAAAACAAATAATGCAGAAAACAAAACAAAAAAACAACAATAAGTATTTTGTTGTAAGTAGAAACAAAATAAAATAAATAAAGCAAGAAAGAAAACAAAAAAACAAAAAAAGTGGAAAGTTTATAATTTTCCTAAAACTAAAAGAAAAAAGAACTAAAAATAAAGCAAAAAAGAAAAGAAAATAAATAATGCACAAAACAAAACAAAAAAACTGGAAAAAAAAATAAAAATAGCAACAATAAGTAAAGAAAACAAAAAAACAAAAAAATGCCCCCCACTGGGCCCCCACGGCCTGAATACGACTTGAATCCCTACTATGGGCCAGGATTCAGGCCCGCAGTAGGCCCAGAAGGCCCATCAGGCAAAGCAGTCGCAAGTAGGCCCATAAGCCTGTAGTAGAGAGGAGTTCGAGAGGGGTGCGGCAGTGGGGCTTATAAACCACTGCGCGCCCCTCTCAACTAGCAAGGTGGGACTAAACTTTGGCCCCGATGCGGGCAGCACAGGGGCCTTTGGTCCCGGTTGGTGGCTCCAACCGGGACTAAAGGGGGGGCATTGGTCCCGGTTGGTGCCACCAACCAGGACTAAAGGTCGCAGCTTCCCGCCCTTTGGGCTGCCGAAAAAGAGACCTTTGGTCCCGGTTGGTGGCACCAACCGGGACTAAAGGGGGCATTAGTCCCGGTTTGTGCCACCAACCGGGACCAATGCTCCTTGTATATAAGTAGCACTTCGCAGTTTTGTAGAGTTCATCGCCACCAGTTGCCCCCCGACGACGTCGAGCACATCGACGCCGCCCGCCGCCCCCGCCGTCGCCGTCGCCGTCGTCGTCGCCGGCCTCCCCGAGCCCGCGCCGGCCTCCCCGAGCCCGCGCCCGCCGTCGTTGC
>NC_041383.1:63443706-63455663 GCF_002162155.2 Triticum dicoccoides
ATCCATCTATACCATGTTTGAATAATAATTAACATGTTGTAAATATTTGCAGAAACTATGGAGCACTCCCGAGACGAAGAAACAGAAGCGATGTTGGGGGACATAATCGCAAATGGATCAAGTGATGATGTTGCATCATTTCTCCTCGACACCGTTGATCAGCTAGATGAAGAAGAGGGCTATGTTTATGATGGTGGCTTCGACCCATTAATGCCGGTACAAGAGGAGGACTATGTTCATGATGGCTCCGGTGACACAATGGAGGTACAAGAGGAAGGAGACCGTGCTGACTGCTCCGGTCACCGAACCGAGTCCGGCTAGGTATATATATATTAGTTAAGCCCGTGCTGACTAGTTAATTGATACATCCATTGTTTTGGTATATGTACACATATTAATTACTGTCGTCTTTCTTCCTTATAATTTCTAGCCCTCTGGATCGAGCACAACTTCTGTAAGCAGACGAGGCCCGAAGAAAAAGTTGAGCTCGGATGAAAAGTTTGAGATCATAGAAATCGCGCCTGACGGCGAACCGATTGAACCCATCCGGACAAGGAAGGCATTTTCTGCTCAGTGCGGGGTTCTTGTTAGGGACGGGATCCCGATCAGCATCCAGCAATGGTATAAGCCTGCTAAGGATGAAGATGCTGAGGTGTCTTATGTCAATGATATGCAGAAGAAGATCTTTGGACTAAGCTGAAGGCAAATTTCACCCTACCGCCAGAGGAGGATCCGGAGAAGCCAGTTAAAGAGCAATTAATCAAGTCTTGTGCTCTTAAGAAGATGGCAGGCCTAATGAGGAGGTGGAGCAAAGAGCTGAACCAGTTTGTCAAGGAAAAAAAGACACCAGAATTCATCGGCAAATATGAGAAGATCAAAGATCACTGGCCCGCATTTGTGGCCCACAAGACATCGGAAAAGAGTAAGAAGATGTCGGAGACAAACAAGAAAAATGCTGCGAAGAAGACGCTTCACCATCGCACGGGGTCAGGTGGCTACCTCAAAGCCCGGCCTAAGTGGTCCAAGGCTGAGCATGATCTGCTTGAAAAAGGGATCGAACCAGAGACAATGCGCTGGCCAGACCGTTACCGGACTTGGTTCTTCGGGGCTGGCGGAACCTTGGACCCTGTAACAGGGAAGTGTCAGTGGACGGACGAGCAACTGCAAACACCAGTCAAGAACCTTCGACACTATATCGATGCAGCGCAGCGAGGGACGTTCCTTCCAAACAGGGAGAAGGACGAGCTCACAATGGCCCTTGGGAATCCCGAGCACCCTGGACAGACACGAGGCACGTCAGGCTCCATTCCGTGGAAGGTTGGTTTTCCGGATGCAGGGGGTTACAAAACCCACGAGAGGAGGAAGAAACTGGAGCAGGACCAAATGCAGGCGCTGCTTGGAAGGGTAATGGGGCTAGAGGATCGAGAAGAGGAACGAGAAGCAGCAGATCGCAACAAACGACATGCCGAAGCTTCCCCCGAAGCTACCCCGCCATCTCAGCGGAGAAGCAGCGTGGCTTCCACCGAGCTGCTTCAGCCGGAGCATGTCTTGACGGCTCCTGCCAGCTATCCTGTGGATGGTATCACGGAGTCTCAAAATTGCCACATGATGGCGCGATGGATGAATTTGAAGGTCAAGGCGGCTGTTGGCCAAGTTTATCCTAGTGGACCCGGCACAACTTATCACTGCCAGCCGATTCCAAAAGGATATGCTAAGGTGATGGTGGATGAAATAACAGAGGGATTTGAGGACCTCGTGCTTGACCACCCTACCGGTGAGGGGGAGACTAGGCTGGGTTCTGCTCTGAAGACTCCATGCCTATGGAAGAAGGAGCTCATCAACATTCTGAACTGGACGCCTCCGCCTCCTCCTCCTGCTCCGGCGAGTCAGGGCACTCCGCCTCCTCCACGGCCGCCTCCTCCGGCGAGTGACGATCAGGGCACGCGTGGCGGCACTCCGCCTCCTTCTCCGGCGCATGGCGGCACTCCGCCTCCTTCTCCGCCTACGTCGGTGCTCCCGAGCAGCCAGCAGCATCCTCCTTCTCCGCCTCGCCAGCAAGGGCGGAAGAGACCCACCGCCGCCCCGGCTGCTCCGGCGCGTCGTACTCCTTCTCCTCCGCCTCATAAGTAAGCACAAAAGAAGACAGACGCCGCAGCCGCTCCGTCTACTCCGGCGTCTAGCAGCACAACCAGAGGCGGGAGGCAATACAAATACGGTCCATCATCTCTCAAGCCTCTAGAGAAGTTACCGTACGAGAGGTCCGAGGAGGAAAACGATACGATTGTGCAGGCCCACGTGAAGGAGTTCTTTGAAGGGGTGAAAGCAAAGAGACATCCACCTCCGGAGGAGAAGGTAGATCCGGTGAAAGCAAAGCGCACTATCGATGCCCTGAGGAAACCACCAAAGTCTCCGCCGAGAACCAACTATGAGCGCATTACTGAATAGACATATCTCCAAGCCCAAAGGTCAGGAACTACTGTCAGTGCTAAAAGGTCAAAACAACGAGCAAAGGGGAAAAAAATTGCCCAGCTCGGGGAACAAGCACAGCAATCGTGCCGCCCGCTCAATGTGTCTAATGCTCCGGGGACGGTGGCCGGTTATGGCAATCTTGACGATTACCTGCCTGACGATGCACTTCCTGATTTCTTGAAGGTGGACGGACACAGATACGAGTACGGGAAGCCTCTCGTCAAAGATGAAAAATCTCTGACAACAATGATGCGAAGATTCCATAATTGGTACATGGAAACCTGCAGAGAGTCTGATGGTAAGAATGCTTTGTATATGCATATTAAAGAGGAGCACGATCTCGTTGCAAATGATCTGTTGACTGTTCCATTTGAGGAGTTCTTCGAGTTCTTCAATCAAAAGGCCCTCGATAAATTAATGGTCTTTTGCTACTGCCTGTAAGTACTATTTCTGTCATTAAGTCTCTATATATAGCTCGGCTCTTTCATTGCATGCATGTATTTATAATTAATTATCCTCAATATATTATGCAGATTGAAGATCGTCGAGTGCAAAAAACAAGAAATTTATGATATTGGGTTCATTAACACAAATATCATAGATGTATTTCTAGTTAAAAAGAATGTCAAAGAGGCCGAGGACAACTTGCTACGATCGTTGATAAAAAGTCAAAACAAAGATACCATACTCTTTCCTTACAACGGCCCGTGAGTGTTACTGTCATGTGCATATTCGGTTTCCCTTATTACTCAAGCGAGGTTATAGTAATGTAATTGATGAGTTATGCATGCATGCGCAGGTACCACTATATTCTTCTGGAGATTAAGCTTGAGCGTGGACTAGTAACCGTCTTAGACTCGAGACGGAAAGATCCCAAAACCTATGCGGACATGACTGAAATGCTCAGCAAGTAAGTTCAATCGATCATAATTATCGCACCATATCGGTAACTTTTTTGTTCATTTCCTGATATTTCAAGTAATAATAATTATTTTCTTTGTCTTGCAGGGTTTGGAAACAGTTCACCGCAGAAGCTCCGGGACTGCCGAAGGAGCTGCGATATACATACCCGAAAGTAAGTACTACTGGCTAGCTAGTTGCGCGCATCTCCGGCCCATTGATTCTATATATAGCTATACTTTCATCAATGCCATTTATAATGCTTCATTATCAGTTTGATTGACCTCTATTTCTCGTAAAGTGCTTGTGGCAGGAGGAAGAGAATGATTTCTGTGGATACTACGTGTGCGAGTTCATCCACACCGCGACTTTGAAAAACAAGCGGGGCTACTCTCAAAGACAATATGAAGTGCGTAAGCAATAATATTCACAATTTCATTTTAT
The DNA here is from genome assembly GCF_002162155.2 of Triticum dicoccoides. NCBI lineage: Eukaryota > Viridiplantae > Streptophyta > Magnoliopsida > Poales > Poaceae > Triticum > Triticum dicoccoides. Next base: position 63,447,520 of record NC_041383.1, read on the forward strand.
TACACCATCATTTCTGTTGAGTTTCATTCATATATATGTATTAATTAACCCCTTCTTCAAATTAGACGTGGCAGATGCGGAATGAACTCCTAGAACCAGATTGCATGAAAGCAATTCAAGAGGAATTGGCGGGATTCTTTCTTGACCACGTCATCAGTAAAACCGGAGAATACCATGTGGAAATTGATTTCAAATGCTAGCTAGGGGTTTGTAATTATAAGAGATCTTATACATATTGTACATGTATGTAGCCAGTAGCGTCGGATACATGATACGAAAACTTGTTGTTCGACCAACCTCTCGGAGAAGGAGAGGTCGATCGATCACTTCTCTCGGTATGCATGACGAACTTCTGTACTGAATGGTTCTCTCGATCACTTATGTATATATAGTACGTAGCGTCCAAGCACGGACATAAGAGAGGACACTTCTCTCTATTAATTAGCTAGCTAACACAATATATGAAACACCTAATTAAATTAACCCCCCAAAACCCCCAACCTCCCCTCCTTTCAAAAAAAACACAAAAACCCCAGCAACTGGAATGCTGACGCGTGGATGCATTTTGGTCCCGGTTGGTGCCACCAACCGGGACCAAAGGCCCCCTGACTGGGGTGGGCGCACAAAGCCACGTGGAGGCACATTGGTCCCGGTTCTGGATTGAACCGGGACTAATGGGTGGAGGTATTAGTAACGACCCATTAGTCCCGGTTCATGAATCGGGACTAAAGGCCCTTACGAACCGGGACTAATGGGTGGTTTTCTACTAGTGCTAATCTTGATCGTACACGTTTGCGTGTATGATTACTGTACGATTGAATCGGGGGCGTCACATTATATTACCCCTTTTGGATGTTTATGGGCTTTATTTACACATTTATATCATTTTTGGGACTAATCTACTAACCGGAGGCCCAGCCTGTATTGCTGTTTTTTTGCCTATTTCAGTATTTCGAAGAAAAGGAATATCAAACGGAGTCCAAATGGAATGAAACCTTTGGGAGCGTGATTTTTGGAACAAACGTGATCCGGAGGACTTGGAGTGCAAGCCAAGAAGCAGCCGAGGCGGCCACGAGATAGGAGGGCGCCCCCCCTGTAGGGCGTGCCCCCCTGTCTTGTGGGCCCCTCGGGCAGCCACCGACGTACTTCTTCCTCCTATATATACCTACGTACCCTGAAAACATCCAGGAGCACCATGAAACACAATTTCCACCGCTGTAACCTTCTGTATCCGCGAGATCCCATCTTGGAGCCTTCGCCGGCACTCTGTCGAAGGGGAATCGACCATGGAGGGCCTCTACATCAACATCCTTGCCCCTCCGATGAGTTGTGAGTAATTTACCACAGACCTACGGGTCCATAGTTATTAGCTAGATGGCTTCTTCTCTCCTTTTGGATCTCAATACAATGTTCTCCCCCTCTCTTGTGGAGATCTATTTGATGTACTCTCTTTTTGCGGTGTGTTTGTCGAGATCCGATGAATTGTGGGTTTATGATCAAGTTTATCTATGAATAATATTTGAATCTTCTCTGAATTCTTTTATGTATGATTGAGTTATCTTTGCAAGTCTCTTCGAATTATCGGTTTGGTTTGGCCTACTCCCTGTTCAAAAATCCGTCAGATTAAACAGTTAACTTGCCGATTAATCCCTACTTGTAGGGTCACCGAGTAGCCGATAAACTGATAAATCGACCGATTAATTGATTAAATGGGCGATTAACTTACGGATTAGCCTATTAATCCCCTACTCGCCAGCCAACCGAGCGGCTACCAGTTAACGATTTCCTCAACAATGGGCCTACTAGATTGATCTTTCTTGCCATGGGAGAAGTGCTTATCTTTGGGTTCAATCTTGCGGTGTTCTTACTCAGTGACAGAAAGGGTTGCAAGACACGTATTGTATTATTGCCATCGAGGATAACAAGATGGGGTTTATATCATATTGCATGACTTTATCCCTCTACATCATGTCATCTTGCTTAATGTGTTACTCTGTTCTTTGTGAACTTAATACTCTAGATGCAGGCAGGAGTCGGTCGATGTGTGGAGTAATAGTAGTAGATGCAGGCAGGAGTCGGTCTACTTGTTTTGGATGTGAATCCTATATACATGATCATGCCTAGATAATCTCATAATTATTCGCTTTTCTATCAATTGCTCGACAGTAATTTGTTCACCCACCGTAATACTTATGCTATCTTGAGAGAAGCCTCTAGTGAAACCTATGGCCCCCGGGTCTATCTCTTATCATATTTGCTTCCAATCTACTTTTATTTGCATCTTTACTTTTTGCATCTATATTATAAAATACCAAAAATATATTTATCTTATTACTATCTCTATCAGATCTCACTTTCGCAAGTGGCCGTGAAGGGATTGACAACCCCTTTATTGCGTTGGTTGCGAGTTCTCAGTTTGTTTGTGTAGGTGCGTGGGACTTTTGAGGAGCCTCCTACTGGATTGATACCTTGGTTCTCAAAAACTGAGGGAAATACTTACGCTACACTTGCTGCATCACCCTCTCCTCTTCGAGGAAAACCAACGCAAGCTCAAGACGTAGCAGGCGGCGACGGGGCCGGGGGCGGCGACGGGGGTGGCGACGACGGCGACGGGGGCGGTGCACGGACGGGGGCGGCGACGACGGCGCGCGAAGGGGGCGGCACGGGGATGGGCCGGGGCGAACACATGAAGATGATAACTAAAATTTTCGTAAGTGTTGCTTATATAGGGGAGGCCTTTAGTACTGGTTGGAGACAAAAACCGGTACATGGCCAAGTCAAGCGGCGGGAAGCGATCCCCTTTAGTACTGGTCCGTGGCTCCAACCGGTACTAAAGACTCGGCTTTAGTAGCGGTTGGAGCCAGGAACCAGTACTAAAGGGGGTGCGCTCCTATTCCGCGGTGCACAATGTTTAGTCCCACCTCGATGAGCGAAGGGCAGCCACACTGCTTTATAAACCCAGCTGCGGCTGCTCCTTCGAGCTCCTATCTAATGCAGGCCTCTGGGCCTAACTATGTCGCGCTGCCCTATGAGTCTGCTGGGCCTTATGGGCCTGGATAACCACGCCCAAGGCTGAGCAGGCCCACTGGGCAGCGCGAAAATAATTTTTTATATAGTCTTTTCTTTTGTGGTTTATATATTTTCTTTTACTTATTTCTAAGTAGTTTTTTTGTTGTATTTAGAGTTTCTTTGTGAATATTTTTGCTTTAGGTACAAAAAAATTGAATAGTTTAAATTTGAATTATTTGAAATTTGTGTGAATCACTAGTTCGTGAATAACTTAATTTTAAAAATAGATTTTTCAGTGATTATTTTTTCTCATGTTTAATATTAGTGTGTTATATCATTATATTCAAATTTGTAGTGATTTTTCAGTTCATTTTGTAGTGTTTTTCAATTTCACGGTCATTTTGTAGTGCTTTTTAATTTCACGGTCATTTAGCTCTCAAAACAAATCAGTAAATGCATCGAAAATAGCAAATTATGTCAGAAAGGGTTGAAAGTTGATGACGTGGATTTGAGTTATGCATCTGAACGCAAAAAAGTCCAGAGTTGTAATAAATTATTAAAATATTGAATAGCCGGTGTAACCGATGAGTTTTTGTCCGAAACCCTGATACTTCGAAAGAATTGTCCAGTTTGTACACGAAGTGCATCCAGTTTTTGCCGTAACCATCTTTACTTTTTTGCACATGCTATGCGGGTAAAATGATGATACCTTGCCAAGTTTCAACCTTTTCAGAGTTTTTTTGGTAGTGATTTTCAATTTCACAGTCATTTAGCTCTCAAAACAAATCAATAAATGCATCGAAAATAGCAAATTATGTCAGAAAGGGTTGAAAGTTGATGACGTGGGTTTGAATTGTGCATCTGAATGTAAAAAAGTCCGAAGTTGTAATAAGTTATTAAAATATTGAATAGCCGGTGTAACAGATGAGTTTTCGTCCGAAACCCTGATACTTCGAAAGAGATTGTTTAGTTTGTACATGAAGTGCATCCAGTTTTTGCCGTAACCCTCTCTACTTTTTTGCACATGCTATGCAGGTGAAATGATGATACCTTGCCAAGTTTCAACCTTTTCAGAGTTCATTTGGTAGTGTTTTTCAATTTCACGGTCATTTAGCTCTCAAAACAAATCAGTAAATGCATCAAAAATAGCAAATTATGTCAGAAAGGATTGAAAGTTGATGAAGTGGATTTGAATTGTGCATCTGAACACAAAAAAGTCCAAAGTTGTAATAAGTTATTAAAATATTGAATAGCCGGTGTAACAGATGAGTTTTCGTCCAAAAATATATTGATCATCTGTGTATAATCTGAATTGTCAATATGAGTCCTCACCGGTTTAGAAACCGGAGAAGACTCATATTGTGGCCACAAATTCTACACATGGAGTTCAATGAACACCAAATGGTTGTGATAGTTTGAGAAGTAACATACTTAAGGTGGTAAAAACTCTGTTAGCGGAGCGAGGTGGGACTAAAAAACCGCTACAAAATGAATCAACTAGAAACCTCTAGTACAGGTTTATGGCACAAACCTGTACTAAAGATGCTGGTGGGGCTCCAGCCTGACCACAGCCTGCAACAGCCTCTTTAGTACCGATTCGTGGCACGAACCGGTACTAAAGGTTCGCCACGAACCGGTACTAATGATCTCCGCCCCCCTAGCCGTTGGGACCGGCACTAATGATCACATTAGTGCCAGTTTTGTTACAAACCGGGACTAATGTGCTTCACATTAGGCCCTTTTTCTACTAGTGCATTAGACTGTCCTTTTTTAATTTGGCCTCGGGGCATACTGTTTTTATGCTCCCTCCCCTAGGGGGAAACATCTGCACTTTCGATGTTGTTCCTGGTTTCGTTTATAAAATGGGACCGGGGGGTTTCTACCCCCTTTCATCTAAAAAAACTGAAGTTGGGCTTTAAATTTGGCCCATTATCAGATTGATGCTAAAATTGTCATTTTTGTATCTCGTTCAGTGTTTTGAATTTTGATTTGAAATTTTACGACAACATAGACCAATGTAATGTCAATGTGCTACATTTTTTCAGATTTTTTGAAACATTTTTTAACACGCTACGACGTTCGGTACACCGATAGCACCACAAGCACCGGCGCACCAAATACTTTCCCGCCATCATGGAGGATAACAAAACTGGCTGGCCGCCCTCGCCCATTGATGATGGGGAACGATTGTTGCGAGCGATGGTGTTTGAGCATAAATTCAGGCGTGGAGGTGGCATCACGCCAGGACGTGTTGACAAGACAACAACGACCAACGTCCTTGGGCGTTAACCGGGCAAGTATATTGTCGACAATCTCCCCGGGTAAGTCCTCGAGTAGTGTCGCCCCTCTTGTGTCCGGCATGGTACCCCATTGAGTTCAGGTTCAACTAAACAAATCAACAAGATTTATCGAATGGCTTGGATGACTAGCTTATCTTAAATTAAGGGAACAAGTAAAAAAGAATGGAAGACGAGACCGTTTACCTTAGAAGATGGACATGCAAAGCAGCAGATTCCAATGATGGCGACGAGCAGTGTCCGCAACACGAGTGTGTTTTGTCGCATATAGCCATGAATACAGCGATATTGACCGCCAACGTTAGACGCGGAGAAAAATGAAGAAGAATACACATAGAGACACACCGAGTGAGAGAGGGAGAGGGGGAGAGAGAGAGGGAGAGTGAGAGGGATGCAACTAGTTTGCGAGGCGAAGTTGCTTACCTGCGTCGTGAAAGATAGCACTCCAGCATGCTCGCGTGGGATTAAAGTGAGCGGCGGAAAAGATCTCGACGTGAAGTGGAGTAGTACGTTGGCTGACCCCGCTCGGAGGGGAGTTCGGCCCTTAGCGGGTATCGAATTGGATGCCATTGCCTAAGGTATGGAGAGGAGCAAACTCGATCTGGAATCAAGGAGGCAGGACATGACAAGCGGCAGTTGTCAACTCGTTTCTAAGCAGAGGCAGGTACTGTGGTGTGTTTAAATAGGATCAAGACTAAGCTAGTTTCTTAACAAAATAAGAGTAACCATTGATTTGTGTAAGTCTTAATCGCTTACCTTTTTTAGGTAATCATCATCACTTGCCTGAAAATTACATAATTTAATATTATCTATTATTTCTTCTTGGCATTGGCTCCTCTTTCTTCTTACCTTTCCGTTCGCACCTCGCGTTTCCTTCCAAATACATTGGTCATTTGACTGACTCGCTACCTCACATCTTCATCGGCTCGGCCTACCCCAACCATAACCATAAAAGTCGAGGCTTAGCTGCTCCACCATCCATCTATACCCGAAGGGCAAATGCCAAATAAGATTAGAATATGAAATTGTGAGAGATTGTACTCCCTTCGTTCGGAATTACTCGTTGAAGAAATGAATGTATCTAAATGTATTTTAGTTGTAGATGCATCCATTCTTGTGACAAGTAATTCCGAACGGAGGGAGTACAAATTAAAGTCCATTTATCTAATACAAGGGAATGATCGTTATGTTGGGTTGGCCCGAGGCCATATATTTGCTAGTGGTTTTCATATTTTAGTAGTCGTGACCATTGGATATGTCGGCTGTATCTAACTAATCATTATTAATTCTGCTGGTACTCCCTTGAATCCGACCCTGCCTAGTTGGTCATCGGTGACGGGCATTTCTCATGTGGTCAAATATTAATGGAAAAGTAATTACTGACCGGCCTAAACCCCCGTCAGGGATGTTATTGTTACCGACGGCGGTCTCATGTGAAATCACTAATTAAGATACACTTTGCAAAGGTCACCCCCATCTTTCAGGAACGCCAAGTGGCACACAACATGTGCGCCACTTGTCGTAAACCGGGAGTTCTCCTTTTCTTTGTAGATTTGTTTATTTAAAACGCTTTTATCTTTTAAACTGTGTGTTCAAATCCCGAACCATTTTTACCCTTAGATTTCTCGCGTCATGATCTTTAAAACTAGATCTCATGTTAATATGTTTCGCTAAACTTTTGTTCCATAAGAAGGGGGAGAAACTTGAAGAAGAAGAAAATGAGTTGGAAGCACAATTTCCCCACTTTTTTCTATTGTGCTTCCACGTGAAGCAACTCTGTGCCTCTCACGAAAGAAAAAACGTGTTTTTTCCTTTCTGTGAGGCACAACTGTGATTCTCGTGAAAGTAAACGCATGACTTCACGAGAAGCAAAAATGTGAATCTCGTGAAAAAACTGTGCCTCTCGTGGAAGCGAAACTGTGCCTCCACGAGAATCTAATTTGTGCCTCTCACGAAAGAAAAAACATATTTTTTCTCTTTATTTGTGCCTCTCATGAAGCAAACTCATGCCTCCATATTCTTTTTTAGTAGTAGAATTTTTTTGGTCCAAAACCTAGGGAAAACCAAAGAGCCAAAAAACAAAAAACAACATCGAAAACCCGAAAACGCGTAAAAAATATAAAAAAACAAAAATCCCAAGGGAGCGCCTAGCACACGACACGTGGCGGCGGCTGAGAGCGCGCAAAGTGGCCCTCTTAGCCCATCAAAAGTGACCCTTGAGGGGCTCCCACAAAGGGTACCCCTCAATTAGTTGCTCTTTGGTCTCATGCTACTAAGTCTTATTTTTGCTAATCAATTTTATTGCCGATACTTGTAATGGGCTTATATTTTAGCATTTCTATGATAAAAATACGGCTGAAACAACCCAAATTACTCAGGCCACACCCCTAGTGCTATGTAAACCATCCACAATCATAACCCTTCCCCTCCCGCTTCTCATCCGACCCTATCACTAATGATCCCTAAACACGTTGCTCCGCTTTCTCTAAGCCATCCACACGACCCCCTTGATCTCACTCCTCTTAGCACCATACCCTTATTGGCAATCACGCGACGACATTGATACCCTCTAAGTACCATTTCCACTATCCAAACCAATATGTTTTTCTTCGGGTTTTTTTCTTTTCTGTTTTTGTTCTTCATTTTTTTAATTTCTTCTCCAGTTTTCTTTGGTTTCTTTTTCTGGTCGTTATACTTCTTTTTTTTTCTTCCATTTTTCTTTCGTTTCTCTTTGTTTCTTTCATGGGTTGTTATTTTCTTTCTAATTTTCCTTCCATTTTTCTTAGTCTTTTTGTTTCTTCCTTGGTTTTCAATAGTTTTTTTTTTTTGCTTTCTCCA
>NC_041383.1:63456257-63471446 GCF_002162155.2 Triticum dicoccoides
ATTTCTTTCTCTTTCACTCTTTTACATTCTTTTTAAACTTGCTTCTTCAGTTTTATTTTTTGTTTCCTATTTCGGTTTTTTTGTTCCTTGGTTTTCTTTATTTCTTTTTCTCATTCTACATTTTTCGTATATGTCAAGAACAATTTTCTAATAAGTGTTTAACATTTTTTGAATACATGGTTAATATTTTTGATACAGAAAAAATCAAATGCTTGATTAGCATTTCTGTAAATACAAGATTAATAATTTTCATACATTGTCAAAATAATTCTATCCATGCTTGATTAACATTTTTCAAATACAAGAATAACATTTTTTTAATACATGGTCAATATTTTTTCTATACACATTTAACATTTTTCAAATGCTTGATTAACTTTTTTTTTCAAATGTAGCAGTAATTTTTTTTAATACATGGTCAACAATTTTTCTATATACATTTAACACTTTTCAAATGCTTTATTAACATTTTTCAAATACAAAATTAACATTTTTTGAATAAAATAAAAGTTTAACTCTTTTTAATACATGGTCAACATTTTTACTATACACATTTAATATTATTTGAATGCTTGATTAATATTTTTTAAATCCTTGTTTAACATTTTTTTCAAATCCTTGATTTAGATTTTTTAAATACATGATGATCAATATTTTTCACACACATAATCTATTTTTTGTATGCATTTTTCGTATATATTTTTTCAAATGCTTGATAACATTTTCTTAAAATGTTTTATGTAAAGTGATTTTTGGTAAAAGAAAGTAAAAACTGGGATAGAAATAGAAATAAAAGACATAAAAAAATCGAAGCAGCGAGGCTGTGGCCCCCTGCCTGCCTGGGACGGCACATCTGGATTTCCCTTGACACGAGGCTTCCCTAAATCTCGCTATAAACGAGAAATTGTGGCGCCCCACCTTTTTTTTTCTATAACCTTTTTTTTGAGTGGCATTTTTTTCTATAACTATGGGGAGCATCTTCTAGCTTACGTGTGTAATTGGGCCAGTCTACCGATTTTGGAAGTTTATAGAAACTTTTGACCAGTTTTCTCTATTATGTGTTTAATATTTGGTTTTTTTTAGTTTCCTACGGTTTTCTGTTTTTTCTTTTTTGGAAAAAAATGTTTTGTATCACTCAAAAAGGCACATTACACCTGAAGAACATGTTTTTGCAATTAAAAAAATGTTCCGTACCATTTTAAAAAATGCATCTTACATTTAAAAAAATTTCTCACAGTTTAAATGTGTTTATAACATTTTAAAAATATTTATACACTGTATAAAGTCTATTCGCGTAATTTTTAAAAACTATTTCCTATCATTGAAATAATATTTAAATTTTTATTTTGAAAAATGCGTAACACATATTTTAAAAATTATTAATCACGTATTTGAAATTTCTTAAATGCATATAAATATTCTATTAGATTTATTAGACCATAAAAAATATGTTAGATGTTTACAAAGAATGTGCAATGTGTATGAAAAAAATAGATATCAAAGCCTATATCTAAAAATGATAGTTATGTATTTAAAAAAATGTGTATAAAAAAATGCGCCCGGTGTATACGCAAGACGTGCAATGTGTATGAAAAAAATTTAGATATGTGTTAAAAAAGCCAAAGAAAACCCATGAAAACCATAGAAAGAAATATAACAAACCGAAGAAAAGAAGAAGAAAAAAGGAAAAGGGAAAACAAAACCCGCAAAGGAAACCGGTGCAAAAGGGTAAAAAACAATTTAAAACTATAGAAAATAATTCTCGCGCAACTACAATATTGGTTTGGCCTAGTAGCGCCACATTGTTGGCGAGACGTACTACGACTCACAATTGGCAAGAAACAGTATTTGCTTACGCGAGAAAGGTCAATCCAAGATGCTAACTGATCAATTACAGATACATGGTGCAAAATGGTAGCCGAATACTTATAAATGCTTTAATATTACACACCAATTGAAACCATATAATAACCACAAGGCCAACCTCTCACACTCCGTTATTAAGTACTCCCTCCGTCCGGAAATGCTTGTCATCAAAATGAATAAAAGGGGATGTATCTAGATGTATTTTAGTTCTAGATATATCCCTTTTTGTGCATTTTGATGACAAGTATTTTCGGACGGAGGGAGTATAGAACATCTCCAGTACAAGGAATATATCCGTACCTTCATTTACATGTATCATTGCCTAACATTAGATTGCAACAATAGATGGACGCAGCAACGCGCGTCAGCATGATCCAGCAAGGAATAAGATTCTGCCAGCAACCTCTTACATTGTTTCAGCATAGCAAAATTGAAGTAGTGCAGATTCATGGACACCATACCACATATTTACCTTATTAATGCACATTTCCGACCGTGCACACCAATGCATTTTTCTTGTCATCATCTCCTTACTAAAATTGGGACATAGCTGTGGTTATCCCTTTACATACCTGCTTGTGTAGTTTCAAGTCCGTTAAAATAGCTTGAACAACAACCTTTAGCACCACCTTCTTCTAGCAAATAGGAAGTTTCTTCTCCTTCCATCCACTCAACATTTTGAAGGTTACTAAGTGTTGGAACCAATCTGACCTATCCATCCCCGCTAGAAGCGCAACCCGAGATATTTGATAATCGCTTCTGTCAAATATTCAAGGTAAAACAAACCAATTTGATCCGCCTTGGCAAAAGTAAAATTGCTTAATAAAATACTTGATTTAGGGAGTATCTGGGACTTCTTTGCTCCCCAAAATTCAGCTCCACTCTAAAAAATGCAAGACAAACGGGGTACATTCACGATGTCCCGCTCCATAAAATAACTAGAATCCGGGTACTACAAAGCTTTCTAGGGGGGGTGTTCCAAAAACTCTTAATTCAAAATGTCCTCGTGGAGTTGGGAAAAATTTTTACCCATCATTGTCACTAATGAGTGGATACTCCTTTGTTTTATTCCCCTACGCCAGGCAATCTCCAATAGACCTTTCCCATTAATTTTTGCCATTCTTGAAGCTGAAGCTAGTCGGAAGCCAAACAAGATAAACCGCTATACGACAAAGCTTTGACTCAAAGGTCGAACCGCCCCAAAGTGTTCTTTTTTCGGCCAAAAAAAGGTATACTTTTTTTAACAGTTTCAATGTGTATCCGGTGAAGTGAAGTAGTTCCGGACAAGCCCTTTTTTTTTCAAAAGTACGCAAATTGCATACCATATTTTCATAGAAGCCAGAAAATACGTTGTCCTTATAGCTTTTTTGAGTAAAGCCTGTCCTTATAGCTTAGTCATGGATCGTGTTAACTATCTGAAAGACTGGATTTATAATTTTAGAAAAAATACAAAACCCAGTTCAGATGGCTGGCATGGGCTCTGCTAAAACTGGCCCAAGCAGAGAAGGCTGGGCGTCCCGTCTCCCCGTCCAGTCCAGGGTCCATGTCCCTCGAGAACAATCCAGAACCCCCGGCATAAAAAGTCTGCACTCCGTCATCCTCACCCAACCACCGCAGCCACTCCACCGAGGCGAGAGTCCAGATCCTTCCAACCCCAAAACCCTAGACGCCGCCGCGCCGCGCGCGCAGCATCTCCGCCGCCGCGCCCAGCTCTCCCTCGCCCGCATCGGCCCGCGGGGATGGAGCACGACGCGCCGCCCGCCCCCTCGCACCACGCCCAGGACGACGGCGCCGTGGACGACTGGGCGCGCGACGACGCGGAGCCGTCCGATCGCCACGCCGCCCCCGCGGAGGAGAGCCCCGAGCCCGCCGATGCCGCCGCCGCCCCCGCGCCACCAGCGGAAGGTCCGCTCTCCTCTCCTCTACCTGGTCCCGTCGCGCTCGGCTAGGATGTGCCGTCTTACGGTGTCTCGGGTGGAGGATTAGAAGCATCGCTCGTGTGGGATTATTAGCCCGCTCCCCTTCGGGGAGTTCGTTGAGGGCTGTGATGATTGCGACGAGTTGGTGGCTGTCCCGATCGGGCGCACAAGATCTGGAGATGCAACGTGCGTAGGTTACCTACTATAGTAGCGCACCAAGTTAGATCTGTGGGTAGACACCTGTTTGTACCATCAGAAGAATCGCTCGACGCCGATCAGTGGGATGCTAGGGCGTGGAGGGCAGTGTAACTTCCTAGGTTTTGCTGCTTGGGGATTCCATTTCTGTCCCTGTAGATCTTTAAATTGGTTGTTTTGTTGTTGTCGTGTGCTTGGGTCAGCATGCTGGTAAGGCATCCATAGGTTTTGTGCTGAGCGTGAGAATTTCCTTGGCAACCGTAAGAGCATTTGCAGTAGTTCTGAATTTGTATGCCTGCTAGCTTCTGGTGGAGGGATGAATTGGTCTGACTGAGACAGTGTTCTAAATGGGTTTACTAGGACTCTAGGATACTAGCCCTTGTGGGAGAAACGGGTCTGCTATCTATTACTGCATAATTGTTAGTTAGGTTGCATAATCCGTCCAATTAGCCCGTACTATAGCTATTAGGTGGTTCAAGCATTGAGATAGCACCATTTCAGAAAATTGGGAACTGTAATGAAGTGAAAACTACTAAGAAAGAACGGAAAAGTGGTACTGTAATGAAGTGAAAACTACTAAGAAATAACTCATAGCCTTGCTGTAAATATTTGTTGCACATCGGACACTGATTGTCTTAGTGCTGAAGTAACTAGTGGCTGGAGAAAGTGCATTGTTTGTCTCCTATTTTCTTCCTGTGCCTTTAAAAGATTTCACCTGCATTAGCATGGAGAAGGTCTTTCTATTATACTATGGAAACTGAAAGTTCATTATCACCCCTAGTATAAACTCATCGTACTTCAACTAGTGGCATCCTCTGTGGTGATATGTTGTGAAACATTGGCCCTCAGTTCGTTATCACTGTGATTTGACTTCTAACATGTAATTGGAATTATGTTTTGGCAGGTGTCAATGACATTCAGTCATCACTTCAGTCATTGGAGTTGAAGACAAACGGTATGTATTAGACCCTTCTTCAGACTGTTAATGCTAATTAGCTATAATGTTACCAGTACTCCCAAGAATTTTGTTAATAATTTTGTGCCTTCATTTCTTGCAAATTTTGGTCAATGGATGCAATAATAAGCACGGGATAATGCCATCACACTATTGTTATTAGTTTTGTGAAAGCTGATACCAAGTTAACAGATTGAAATAGTTAATTATCTCGAGCCCCCATTTAACACAAAGATAACATTCTTGATAAGCTGATGATCCAGAAGGTTTCTCATTTGATTTTGTGAGTTTTATTTGTATGGAATGCCATGAATTGCTTCCACAGAAAATATAGGAGTGAGAAGTCTGGTCCTACCTTTAGTTTCTATTTGTGAGTAAAAGGCTCTTAAGCAACCTACCCTGACTTCTGTATCAATCCAGCTGCTGCGCATGAGGATGTTCAAATGGTAGCAGATGAGGAAGAGGAAGCAAAGCGCCATATAAATTTGGTTTTCATCGGCCATGTTGGTAAGTTTTTCTTTTGGCCAAGTCCTTTGCATTTCTGTCATGGCACTGTTTGGGTCATAACATGTGATGAGTGTCTCTTGTCTTGGGGTTACTGGACTCATGAATCTTGATGAGAATACGCCCTTCTTAAGGATTATGAGTCTATTTAATACACTCTTCTAGTCTCTTCTTGATCTTCTAGCTTGTTCAACCTTCATGTTTCGTTGTTTATGGAACCACCTCACTGTTCTTTAGGGCATGCTTGGTTTACAGCCAGAAGTTGGCCAGCCAATGTTTTGGGTGGTCAGAATTTAGCAAAACCAAAATTTGCCAACATTTGGCCTCTTATTCTAGAGGCTAGCAAGAAAAATAGTAGCCAACAAATTAGTAGTCAATTCTTCTATTGTGGTTGGCCCATTTCTGTATTTCTTCTAATCATCTTACTTCTGGTGTTCTGTAGGTTCTTTTCTCTAGTGTGTTTTAACCTTAAGTAAAATTTATTTTCTTTGTTTCATGGCTCCAGATGCTGGGAAGTCGACTGCTGGAGGGCAAATATTGTTCTTGAGTGGTCAAGTTGATGACCGGACCATCCAGAAATATGAAAAAGAAGCAAAGGATAAGAGCCGAGAAAGTTGGTGAGTAGGTCCTGGGCAATATTCAGGTTGCCTTTTTTGCGAGTGTAACCCATAAATTTTGAATATGAGAGCAATGCCTATTCATACTAGACTACTACTCCCTCTGTAAACTAATATAAGACTCTTTATAGATCACCAAACGTCTTATATTAGTTAATAATGTGGATGTTCTTTCACATTCTGCTTCTTTTTTGTTCCAAGGCTTTTGCCCTTGAAATTGAGAACCACTCACTCCTTGCATTATAATTGGTAATCTGAATCTGAATACTTGCAGGTATATGGCTTATATTATGGACACAAATGAGGAAGAGCGACTCAAGGTATCTCTTCCTTATGGCTGCTTAATGATCAGTGTATTGAAGCTCTACAGTTCTTTTACACTTTCTCTTGCATGTGTTCAGGGGAAGACTGTTGAAGTTGGTAGAGCCCACTTTGAGACTGAAAATACAAGATTCACTATCTTAGATGCACCGGTACTTATCTTTCGCATACTACAGTGATACTCCTAGTTGTTAATTTTTTTTGTGTGACCCTGTTCTTATTCTCTGGATTTATGTATGATTTTAGTACAACTTTATACAAAGTTGAGACGCTTATTTTGGGATGGGGGGAGAGTATGATTTAAGGTTCTTGAATATTTCTACTAGATAATATAGAACTTAACAAAAATGTCTAGGATTCACTTGCCATGTAATGTGCTTGTCTTAGTTTACAGTACAAAATTGTAGATACAAAAGAATTCACATGTGCAACAGTTGAGCCGAAAGCAAACACAGGCACATTATTTAACACTAGGAAATATGCTATGGTTAAATCCCTTGATGGCTTTCTCGCAGTGATATAATTGAAATTCTGTTTACTTTGTGTACTGATATACAATAACAGATTCTTATCGCCTTAGGTTAGTCATGTCATTCATTGATCTAATTCAATCCTTCCTGTTTCATGTTCTGGTCCATCCTTACCTCATTGTTAGTTGCACCTCTGGCTTCAAAATCATAGTTTGAACCATTTTCTTTGTACTTTCACTCCTTTGCTGGCATTTGGCAATGCTACTGTTCTGATTCATCTTATACATGCATACGTGTTAGGTGTACTCTTATGAAAATAAAATCACACTTAATACTTTCGGACGTGCTGCTTCATTTGGACACACACAGTACACAACTTTTGTTAAAAACGCCTAGATCGACTGACGATGCTTCTGTTTTTCCTGTATGTGGCTGGTCTCCTTGCCATAGTTGATTAACTGAATTCTTGTTTCATGTACAATATGTGCTTACTTGGGTGATCTGAACTTGCAGGGCCATAAAAGTTATGTTCCAAATATGATAAGTGGTGCATCTCAAGCTGACATTGGTGTTCTGGTAACTATAGGTCCCTGGGCATTGTCATTCCCATTTTCCTTGGTCATATATCTCTTGGTGAATATGTCCTTTTTTCTTTTCAGGTCATATCTGCTCGGAAAGGTGAATTTGAAACTGGTTATGAAAGAGGAGGCCAGACTCGTGAACATGTACTGCTTGCAAAAACTCTAGGTGTTGCTAAGTTGGTAGTTGTCATCAACAAGATGGATGAACCTACAGTACAATGGTCAAAAGAAAGGTATGCCTGGTGGGACATACCTTGTATTATATGTTTCATTGAAAGCTTCTAATATTACAGCAGGTAATAGCTGGAGTAAAATAAAATAATCAATTTTATTATTTGTTTCAGGTATGATGAAATTGAAGGGAAAATGATTCCTTTTCTCAGATCTTCAGGGTACAATGTTAAGAAAGGTACTACTCTACTTTTGACCCTATCTCAAAAATTAAATTGTCATTGACACGCAGTTTCAAGCTGGATTATGTGTAACTTTCTGTGGTCGTCTGTGTTTAGTAAATTGTGCCTTCAATATCAATGTGTTCATGTCAATGGTTCCTTTTCTATATGTTAAAAATAATTGGGATGCGTAGAGTCCTAGACTTGCAGGCTATGTCTAATCGCTTTCTTGCCATGCTAAGTTGACACCAACCTTGTATTCCACAGTGAGGCATTAGGATTTTGTCAAATTAATTAGAGGCTGTACATTGTACTTTCTGCAGTTTATTGGTAGGATCTTTGTATGAAACTACATGTTCTATGATCATACCTGATTGTAGGTACTACGTCATTGTTGAGCGAACTAGATCATATTTCTTAAAGTTTCTTTGGCTTCGTTACCAGATGTCCAGTTCTTGCCTATTTCTGGTCTTTGTGGAGCCAATATGAAGACCAGAATGGATAAAAGCATTTGTAGTTGGTGGAACGGTCCTTGCCTTTTTGAGATTCTGGACAAAATTGAAGTTCCTTTGCGTGATCCCAAAGGGCCAGTAAGGTTTGACAGTTATGCTTATGCTTAAACTCCGTATACTCCCTGTTAAAAAAATTATGCTCTTTGAACATGACATCATCTCCAATGTTTGATTCTTGATTATTGATTTATATATTGTGGTATGGTAGCATATGATATTGTATCGTGACTACTTCTCTTTACATTCATATGATGCCTTTACATTATCAGCATTTGTATGTTTTACTGTTCAAAGTTTGAGTACATGTTTCTTGAAACATCATCTTGTTCTGATAGATGAATTTGCTCCTCTGTCCCTGTTCGAAGACAGATGGCAATTCAAATGAAAAATGGATAGACTATCTTCTCTATCTTGCTACTTGTATAGATGGGTCTGCTTGATTTGTTGTGTTGATCACATGCCAGATGCAAGTTTTACAGTTCTCTCTATTATCAATGTAGGCTGCCAATTATTGATAAATATAAAGATATGGGCACAGTCGTAATGGGAAAATTAGAGAATGGGACTATCAGAGAGGGTGATAGTTTGTTGGTTATGCCAAACAAGGTATTTTCATTTTACTTCAGTGTAGCACCTTTGCTTACGTGTTCTACTTGGGAGTCTGAAGCTCAATTTTGTATTTGAGCAGACCCATGTGAAAGTCACTGGTATAAACTTGGATGAGAAGAAAGTACGACGTGCTGGACCCAATGAGAATGTACGTGTCAAAGTTTCTGGAATTGAAGAGGAGGATATCATGGCAGGTTTTGTACTTTCAAGTGTTGGTAAGTGCATTCTTCAAGAAAAGTTGGGATGAGTTCCGATTGTGACGTAGTACCTTACCAACTTCTTGGCTATGACCAAAATATTGGTCTTTGTTTGGATGAGTGTCAACTTTTTGGCATGCCAATACTCTCCCATGTCTAGTTCATTTCTCTGGCCAGTATTGACGAATCTATGGGCGAGCAAAAATCAACCAAAAAATTTGATAGCCAATCTTCTGGTTGGGCAACCTTGGCCGCCAGCCAAATGCATCCTTCGAATAATATTAAGGTATCATGACCGTGCGTCCAGCTCCTACCAGAGCTGACATGAGGAAAGCACAAGGGTAAAAGCTAAAATCAACCAAAATTTTGTATAGCCAATCTTTCTGGTTGGGCAACCTTAGAATAATAATACTAGGGTGTCATGACCGTGCATCCCGCTCCTACCAGAACTGACATGAGGAGAACAACAAACCCAGGGCTAGTGGCCTAGGCACCTAGCTCACAAAATAATAAGCTGCACCATATAGTAGGCCCATCAGACATAGAAGGCATCAACAGGCTCATGGCAACTTCAAGTATCTATCTTAGAGATAAGATTAGTCATGATGCGATTAGTTGAGAGATGATTTGGTTCGTAGAGATCAGCTTCTTACTATTTTTTCTCAACTTCTTGATATGGACAAAACACATTTCCAGTAAAGTGTTATAGCTGCTTATAGGCGTGGATCACAACTACTACCTCTGCACCAAAATATTTGTTACGGAGGGAGTACTAAGAAAGCCACCCTACAAAAGGGGCAGCATGTAGTGCCCATAATCATTAAGCAGCACAATTATCAAGTGAAGATCCTGTCTTCTGGTACCCTTATCTCCGAGACTTATCTCCTCATCATAGGTGTCGTGGCCGGCCAACTCCTGCTTTTCTGTCTGAAACATCTAATGTGGGTCCAGGTTCTGGTGTTGTGGTGTTGATACAGACTAGGACATTCATCCGGGGGTTGAGTGGTTGATTTAGCATGTGTTTGGTTTGAGGAAGGACAGTATCTGATACAGTTGCTTAGGCCTTCCCTGTAAAAGAGGGCTGAAAGTGGATTGAGCTTCATTTTTATTACTGAACCACTAAAAAACTTGCATGAATTCTCTAACTCAATATTTATGGCAGCACCAAATTTGTCCATCCCTTGAATGTGGTTATGCTATTTTAATATGCCTTGTGCTATATATCTGATATTTGTGGAGAGGCTGCTTACTAGTGGCTTTGTGGATAGTTTTTAGATATGACATTCTCATCTTGATAATATCTATACATGCAGGTAATTTGTGTAGGCTGTTTACTTATGGCTTGTGGATTTTTTTTAATTTGATATATATTCTCATGTTGATAATGTCTTTACATGCAGCTAATCCTATTGGTGCTTTCACTGAATTTAATGCCCAACTGCAGATTCTAGAGTTGCTCGATAATGTAAGTGTTGTTTGATACTTTCAGTTGCATAAATAAGCTATAGGACTCATTTTCATATTTATCGCGTTCTCCGTTTCTGGTCTGTATCAACTTACTGACGAGGATTTATCGTTTATGCTTATGGGATATACTCCCTCCGTTCCTAAATATTTGTCTTTCTAGAGATTTCAACAAGTGACTACATATGGAGCAAAATGAGTGAATCTACACTCTAAAATATGTCTATATACATCCGTATGTGGTAGCCCATTTGAAATCTCTAAAAAGACAAATATTTAGGAACGGAGGGAGTATATACATATGAATATGGAATTGATTTATTTAAGTGAAAATTGGATTGGCTTCTATGTTCAGCATGTAAGCTTATGACATTTTATACATTCATGCTAGTAGCAATTCTACATCTAATGTCCCATAGTATCAGGTTAATAGTCTAATATTTTGGCCACCATTTGTTTTTTTACACGAATTATCAGCAATTTGCATCATTCCAAGTATATATTTATTTATTACTGCTACACAATTTTGAAGATGTAGTGTTTCTCTTTGTAATGTTGACTCTGTAATTGATTAATATTGTATGTCTGTAATATTTCAGGCTATTTTCACTGCTGGTTACAAGGCAGTGTTACACATCCACTCTGTTGTCGAGGAGTGTGAGATTGTTGATCTCATAGAGGAAATTGACATGAAGAAAGCAAAAGTAACTGACCCAAAGAAAAAGAAGAGCAAGAGGAAGCCTCTTTTTGTGAAGAATGGTGCAGTTGTAGTTTGCCGCGTCCAGGTATATACATTCACAACGTCGTTAGTAATATCATAACTTCTCATTGCTTGTAGAACTAAATTGTGATGTCTTCTGCATATAGGTGACTAATTTGATATGCATAGAGAAGTTCTCTGACTTCCCTCAGCTTGGAAGGTTTACTCTACGAACTGAAGGCAAGTATACATGCTATGGAAGATACTTTCTTTATCTTTCTGTGTTAATAATCTGCTTGCTGTTGGGGGGATGAAACTGGAACCAGCTTTATTCTAGTTCACCTGGAAATTTGTCTGGTTATCTTGAGGTTTGTTAACCTTGCGTTCCTGCAATAGAGTACACTATACAGCCAAAAAACCAAATAAACTTAATCTATCCGGATTCCATTTCCCTATTTCATGCTAATCCCGCTGTTGGTTTATAACTTGTTAATGATTCTTTTTGGCTGGGCATGCAGGGAAGACAATAGCTGTAGGCAAGGTTGTTGATGTGCCTCCAGTTGGCAGGTCAACGTTTTCAGCCTAAGCCAGTTTTGACAGGATGATGGGTAGGCCCCTTACTCTCATCTTCTTTCA
The DNA here is from genome assembly GCF_002162155.2 of Triticum dicoccoides. Lineage (NCBI taxonomy): Eukaryota > Viridiplantae > Streptophyta > Magnoliopsida > Poales > Poaceae > Triticum > Triticum dicoccoides. The sequence continues at coordinate 63,468,196 of NC_041383.1, forward strand.
CTGATCTCCACGGCTAAGATTTAGTATTTTCTTTCCAGAGTTGGTTTATAGATGAATATTGCTTTTCGCTGGTTTTGTTGACAGGAGAATGAAGTGGCGCTGTCTTGAAATAGTTTTTGGAAGCAGCAGTGAGATCGATTTTTCCAGCCAGGCTCCATGAGTCACTTAGCATTAGTTTATTGCTGAGGTCCCTTTATTGAGTTGGGGGTGTATAAGTGTTGTAGCTCTGGTCACATGTTTGAGAGGTTGTAAAATCAGTGTGGTTATATGTTCCGGCTACCCAATCTGATATGATGACAATATAACAGGTGTACTGTACTCCCATCTTTTTTCCTCCCCATTACGGCAAGCTGCTCCCAGTTTCAAACAATCCATGTACCACGCTTGTGCTTGTGTAGTTATTTTTATTGCTTTTATGTACATTGATATCTCTAGTTTTGCTTGGCGTGCCCAAAGATGTTTGGAAACTAGAATTTTAGTTGGGTTTGACAAAGTTGTTCAACATATGCCTAGGATGCCAACATATGTGCATGGCTTAGAAAAAAAAGCACTTGTTCGGTACCCTAATTCATATAATTGTTTAAGTGTACTAGTTCAACTAAATTGAACTAAATTAACCTGAAGACAATGAAACTGCTAAAACTAAATGCATCTGTTACAAATTATCCATCTATTCAAATTATCCAGCACTGCCATATCATTTTTAATTATCCATATATTCAGATTATATAGCGCTGCCATACCTAGATGCAAATTATCCAACTAAATGCATATATGGCCTACTCACTTCACTGAGAAACCATGGCAGTTTCTACGTGTGCAAATTATGCATCTATTCAAGTTACCTAGCACTACCATACAATTTTTTTACAAATTATCAATCTATTCAAATTATCTTACACTACCATACCATTTTTAATTAGGAGACTGATAGGCGCCGGTGCGCCGGTCTAACTTTTGGGCCGGTCGACCACCCACCGTTAGATTGGCCCGCGTGTGACCGTTCGATCAAAGTCAACGCATCCCCTTTCATCCCAATCTTCTTCCCCTCACTTGTCTCTGCCACATCGCCATGCCGTGCGTGGCCGTTCACCCCCTGTAGCTCTTCGCGTCCCAACCCGCCATCGCAGCTCCCTCGTCACCGCCATGGCCGTCCCTCGCTCGCCATCACCGTTTCAATAAAAAAAGAACTCAGCAAAGAAATCCGGTCATCATCGGTGGCAGCAAAAAAATCCATTGGTGGTAGCAAAACAAAACACGGTTCCAGCAAAACACACAAATGCTTCCCTGCTGCCGTCGCCGTAGTAGCAAAAGTTTAGCAGGTTCCAACAAAAAATCTTAAGAGCAGAATTACCATGGTCAGATTGAAGCAAAAACAAAGGACGGTTCCAGCAAAAATTAATATGATTGAAGCAAAAAAATCTCAGCAAAAAAACTAGAGTAGTGTTCTTGAAGCAAAAAGAACATATGGTTCCAGCAAAAACAAGTGCGGTTCCAGCAAAAGAAAATGCTGATTCCAGCACCTCAGGTTAAGGTGGTCGTAGCTTTTTTCCTAGCCGGTTCCAGCACCTCGGAGTGTGGATGCAACTTTTTTCATGGCCGGTTGCAGCTTCTTCAACAATTGCAGGGAAGAAAGATGGTTAAGGATGGGTGACGAAGGTGATGGAGTTCATCCATGGCTGCTGGAGAGAGAAGGGGATGGAGTGCATCCATGGCTGCTGGGGAGAGAAGGGGAAGGAGTCCATCTGTGGGTGCAAGAGAGAGAAGGGGATGGAGAACATCCATGGACGCAACTCCCCCACTCGCATCGGCTCCGGCGCTGCTCAACCCACCGGCGCTGGGATTTCAAAGATTCAGAGAGAGAGAGAGAGAGAGAGAGAGAACGACGGCAAGGGAGGAACTGGACAGGTCTCGCGTGGGGGCAGGGAAGAGATAAGGTTCCTGTGGATAGCGGTGGGCAAGCGGTCACGTGGGTCCATGTGGGCGTGCGTTGTGCGAGGAGGCGACCGGCCTAGTTTCGGCCGGCTGACCGATTGCAAACGTTTCCCTTTTAATTATGCATCAATTCAGATTATCTAGCACTGCCATACCTAAATGCAGTTTCCACATATGCAAATTATCCAACTAAATGCATATGTTGCCTACTCACTTCACTATCCAACACTTGGCATTTGTAAAACTAAAACAATATTCTTACTTTCATAAAAGTAACTACAGTATTTAATAAAAATAAACTAAATATAATATAAAAATGTTCGCCACTTACAAAAAATATACAAAATTAAAATTCTCAATATATAAATGTTCACATTTCCAAAAAAACATCACTAATTTAATAAATGTAAGTCCTATTTTTTTGCTAAAATAGTTAATAAAACTAGCAAGAGGGCCCGTGCGTCGCACCGGGTGAAAAAAACCACACTTCCCTAACCCAATTGCTCAAGACCCCCTCTCATTCCACGACACACCACCAACCACGATGACATGAACAAACTCTTTGAAATCCTCCATGCTGCCATGAAAATATGTACTGCAGAAAAAATATAAATGTATTTTAGAAGTGTACTAAAGATGTGTGGAATTTAAATCATAAAAATATCTACCTAGTTGTGAGTATCTCTTCAAGCCTTTGTTGGAGTTGCTTAGTGATGCCCAAAACATATCGCATTATACCGTAAATAGTAGAGTCCATTTTAGTATACAATGTTTTTTGCTTCACTACGGAGGTAACACACATTTTCACGAACCAATATTGGCTAGGTTTAGGGACTATGTAGCATAGCACCATCCGTGTCCAACTATCAAGCACCTGTTATTAACGGATACTATCTTTTTTATTATAATTCTCAAAAAAATTATTGTGCATGAACAATTAATAAACAATTTTTTTATTATGATTTAGACATAGTAATTTTTTTTGCAGGTGTTAAACAATTCTAACATAATTTTCTCTCGAGTTATGGACTGGGTAAAACTGCGTTCGTGGGATGATAGCTAGTGGCGGAGGATGATTTTTTTTTTTGAGGGGGACGACTTTTGATTGATTTCTAGCTGGTTTACTTCGTTCCCACAATCTTTTAAAGATCAATCAACTCATTACGGGACAAAACAAATGACCCCAGGCTATTTTTTTTATCAATCCCCAAAGTCCCTCTCTTTCCTTCTTTATTATCAGTTCCCAAAATCCCTCCTTTCCTTCTTTGTTCTCTTCGTTCTTCCTTATTAGGACACTTTCTTATTACTATTATTAC
>NC_041383.1:63471898-63483837 GCF_002162155.2 Triticum dicoccoides
TGGTTTGGAGAGCGTGCGCTCTCAGCTCCGTCGGGCCGGCCGTGCTCTCTAGTTTTAATATAAATCGACTCGAGATTTTTCATTTACGAAATAGGATTTTTTTACTGTTACATACTCAATTCTTACTTGAAATATTCAATTTAAGTGTAGACTTGAAAACTAAAATCGTGTGTAAGGTATCATGTAACCATATTGATGACCCATAAATTCGTTCAGTCAATTGAAAGTTTTTGGCTTTTGATCAAGATAGGTACCTAAGCTCTAATAATTTCAGCGCATCCGAACTTTGACACATCCTTTTATTTTAAAACTGTGATTATATTTGTCATCTGAAAACCAGACTCATGGGCAGGGATCTCTTTGTTATTTTTATTTTTTTGGGGTCCTCAGTTATGTTCCGGGACACCTCTCCTCTCTAGTTTCTTCTAGTAGCTGAGTGTGTGGGCGTTGTATTTCTGGCTAATATCACACGCAGGTTGTTGTGCTTATTTTGCATCGCCCCATCTCTTCTCCCCTTCCTCACACGTGTAGACAGTGTTTTTCCCCCTCCCTCTGGTCAAGGCGGTGGTCAGGATGGAGGTGGTGTCTTTGAATACGGTGCTTCACCGGTGCGTCAGATTTGCTTCCTTTGATCTCTTGGAGCTTGGAGCAGATCGGCTGGCTTGGGGCTTCGCTCCATCGGGCCCGCTCAGCGGCTACGGAGATCTCAGAAGGGCAGCTCGTCGATGGCAAGCTGGAGTGCCTCTACCATGGCTGGCAGTTCGACGGCCAGGGCAAGTGCGTCAAGATCCCACAGGTTCGAATCAAGTTCATTCTTCGGTCAGTGCAAAAGCATGAGAACACTCACGTTTGATCGATGCGCATGCAGCTGCCTGAGGGCGACAAGATCCCGCGGAACGCGTGCGCGCGCAACTATGAGGTGCGGGACTCGCAGGGGGTGGTGTGGGTGTGGATGTCGCCGGCGAGCCCGCCGGACGCGAAGAAGCTGCCGTGGTTCGAGCCGTACGAGCGGGCGGGGTTCACGGACCTGTCTACGGTGCACGAGCTCCCCTACGACCACTCCATCCTGCTGGAGAACCTCATGGACCCGGCGCACGTGCCCATCTCGCACGACCGCACCGACTGGACGGCCAAGCGGGAGGACGCGCAGCCGCTGGCCTTCGAGGTCGCCGAGCGCACCGCCCGGGGCTTCGCCGGCCACTGGTGGCGCGAGCGCGCGCCGCACCTCCGCAACCTGCTCCGCTTCGAGGCGCCCTGCGTGCTCACCAACACGCTCGAGTTCGTGGACAAGGACGGCAGGGAGCAGTGCTTCTCGGCGCAGTTCCTGTGCCGGCCGGCGGGGCAGGGGAAGTCGATGCTGCTCGTCCGGTTCGGGTCCACGGCGAGGTCGCCGCTGCTGAGGGTGCTGCCGAGCTGGTACTTCCACCAGAACGCGTGCAAGGTGTTCGAGCAGGACATGGGGTTCCTGTCGTCGCAGAACGAGGTGCTGCTCCGGGAGAAGGTGCCCACCAAGGAGCTCTACCTCAACCTCCGCTCCTCGGACACCTGGGTGGCCGAGTACCGGCGGTGGATGGACAGGACAGGGCCGGCCACGGCATGCCCTACTACTTCGGCCACAGCACCATCTCGCCGCCGCCCGTGCCGGCTGTCGTGGAGCAGGCGCCGGCGGGGGCCGCCGCCGGGATCTCCGCGTCGTTCCCGGCCAAGGGCGGCTTCGGCACGCAGCACGCGCCCAACCCGACCAGCAGGTACTTCCGACACGTCGTGCACTGCAGGGGGTGCAGGGACAGTGTCAACAGGTACACCGCCCTGAAGAAGGCCTTCGTCGTGCTCGCTGCGGTGGCGGCCGCCGCGGACGTCTTGGCGGCCATGGCTGACAAGCAAGGGCCGTCCTGCCGATTTTGCTAATCCGATTTTCCTAGGTTTCCGATTCCCAGGTTTGCCATCGGGGAGTCGATTCGCTGTCTCCCTCTTCCCCGTGATTATTTGCTTTGTTCTCTTTCCTTCCTCTGCTTGTTGATGATGTAAAGCCGTCGGCGTATATAAATTGCTGTCCAATGCTGAGATTGATTGCAAAGAATTGAGGTGGGACTATTTATTTTGATAATAAACTGTCTTTCGTCGCACAAGCTTACCAGCTCAGTTGGCCACAACCTTCGAGATGGAGCCCCTTGCCTGACTCAGTGGCACATAAGAAAAGGCCCAGCAGTGGAACAACGTGGCCCAATATAGGTGAGGTGCGTGCGTTGCGAAAGACTGAGCGAGGCAGAAACTCTACGAGCGTGGGTTGAAATTAGTATCACCTCGCGTATGTGTTTAAAATTCAAACTGAAAGTGTAAATTCACAGAAAAAAGCGTACTGTGACGGTGAACCCGACAAAGTCAATCCGTGCTTTATTATTAGGGAAAGATTAAACACATTTGAATAAACTAAGAATAAATAATTACAATAATAGTGTTGATGTGGCAACACATGACACGTCACAACTAAAGAAAATAGTATTGCCGTTTCATATTTAGCAACGTCACCATTATATTAAGCCTTGTACCAACCGTGGGTGCCACCTATAAGTGGCGTTCAACTAATTGCCAACGTCAGCACTAAGATCATAGCAATGTTGTACCAAATATGTCAACGCACCATTATTTGAAAAATATAGTGGTGGCGTTGATTCAAAATGAGGCATGTGTGTATTGTATTTCCTATGCTCATTGGTTTTTTGCTTAGTTCATATGTTGTTCTTTGTGTGCGGTCTTGTGTGGATTTGTTACTTTGATATAATTTGGATAACTTGGATGCTTTGTGATATTAGTGGTGCATTCATCGTGTATGTGTTCTTTTGTCCAAATTGCATCTCTTTGGATCTTGGTAGGCTTGTGCATGCATATTTATTTATATACTTCTTCTTGCCTTGCTTGCTCTACTTGATCCTTTATATAGGGTAAACTCCATATTATCCTTAATTGTTAAGGATGTGCATGAATTTCGAGTTCATATCCATATGTACATATTTAATGCGGAATTTGCCTTATGTATTGTAGTTTGTCTAACTACTTCAGACCCAACAAGTTTGGGGACCAAATTGTGCCTTCATGTGTTTTCGGTACTTTGGAGAAGCATTGGATGCCTAGCTTATTCATGAGGAAGGTGGAGACACCGTGGAAAACCCGGTTCGGTTGTAAGTGTTTCATTCTCATCATGAAAACTAGGTTAACTAAAATATATGCATCAAACTCCCACACTTACCGTATTCTCAATAAATTCACGGGATGTATTGAGGAAACGACGAATGTGGAGTGTGATGACAATAACGAGTTCCATGCGGAGCAATTGGTTTCAAGTGTTGTATGTGATGAGGGTCCTTCCCAAGCTAGAAACACAATGTGAATTGATCATATTCTTCCACAAGAAACACCCCATGTTCATGTAGAAGGAGTAAGATGCTATGAGAGATCATGTACCTATCCAAGTGAAGGAAATATGCCCTAGAGGCAATAATAAAGTTGTTATTTATATTTCCTTATATCATGATAAATGTTTATTATTCATGCTAGAATTGTATTAACTGGAAACTTAGTACATGTGTGAATACATAGACAAAACAAAGTGTCCCTAGTATGTCTCTACTTGACTAGCTCGTTAATCAAAGATGGTTATGTTTCCTGACCATAGACATGCGTTATCATTCGATGAACATGATCACATCATTAGAGAAAGATGTTGTAAGGGCATATTTATCCCTAAGGTGTTTTGGTGATTGACGACAATGCTTTTGCGGACTAATCGTGTGCGTTGAGCTTTTTAGAGATTCATCCTTTGGCACGAGAAGATTCCCTCCCCTCGGTGTATTATTCAAGACGGTGCAGCTCGTTTCTATGTTGGTGGACTAGTTTCATAGGAGTCACCGTACTATCAAGAGGGGATCCGCTTTGGTAAGGCCAGGGTGGAATCAACACGTACACATCCTTATCACACCTGCTGAACCTTTCCGCTTCAATGGAGAACTCATTCCCCTTCGTATGTGCTTTGTCTGGTCCCAATGGTAGTACCGCGGGCCACAGCGGTAGTACCGCCCAAGTGCAACAAGCGGTAGTACCGCTCCTCAGCGGTAGTACCGCTTGGAGCCTTCCGCCGCAGTACCGCTGCGGCTCCGTGCTCCTACCGCCTCGACTCGAGGGCCCTTTTTCTTGTGTCGGGTTTTGCGGCACTAGCTGCGGCAGTAGAGGTGGTAGTACCGCTCCTAAGCGGTAGTACCGCCCTTACCACCGCGGTAGTACCGCTTAGGGTCCAGGACCTCGCTCCCCTCCTTTGCGTGGCAGTACCGCTAGGTGGGACGGTAGTACCGCTGGCCTCAGCGGTAGTACCGCCCACCCCAGCGGTAGTACCGCTCTCTGCGGGGCTGCTTGGGGGGGGGGGGTAACGGTTGGATTGTTCCACCCACTATATAAGGGGGTCTTCTTGCCCAAAGTTGACCTACCTCTTCCCCCAAAAGCTCCATTGTTGATCCAAGCTCCATTTTTGCCCGATCTCTCTCCCTAGCCAATCAAACTTGTTGATTTGCTCGGGATAGGTTGAGAAGGCCCCAATCTACACTTCCACCAAGAGAAATTTGATTCCCCCCACTAATCCCTAGCAGATCTTGTTACTCTTGGGTGTTTGAGCACCCTAGACGGTTGAGGTCACCGCGGAGCCACAGTCCATTGTGGTGAAGCTTCATGGTGTCGTTCGGAGCCTCCAATTAAGTTGTGGAGATAGCCCCAACCTTGTTTGTAAAGGTTCGGTCGCCGCCTTCAAGGGCACCAATAGTGGAATCACGACATCTCGCATTGTGTGAGGGCATGAGGAGAATACGGTGGCCCTAGTGGCTTCTTGGGGAGCATTGTGCCTCCACACTGCTCTAACGGAGACGTACTTCCCCTCAAAAGGAAGGAACTTCGGTAACACATCCTCGTCTCCATCGGCTCCACTCTTGGTTATCTCATGCCTTTACTTGTGCAAGCTTATTTGTGTTGTATCCCTTGCTTGCTTGTGTACTTATTGTTGTTGCATCATATAGGTTGCTCACCTAGTTGCATATTTAGACAACCTACTTTGATGCAAAGTTTAATTTGGTAAAGAAAAGCTAAAAATTGTTAGTTGCCTATTCACCCCCCTCTAGTCAACTATATCGATCCTTTCAGATGTGATGGACAAGACCCATCCGTTAGCTTAGCATAATGATCATTAAGTTTTATTGCTATTGCTTTCTTCATGACTTATACATGTTCCTCTGACTATGAGATTATGCAACCCCCGAATACCGGAGGAACACCTTGTGTGCTATCAAACATCACAACGTAGCTGAGTGATTATAAATATGCTCTACAGGTGTCTCCTAAGGTGTTTGTTGGGTTGGCATAGATCGAGAATAGGATTTTGTCCCTCCGTGTATCGGAGAGGTATCTCTGGGCCCTCTCGGTAATGCTCATCACTATAAGCCTTGCAAGCAATATGACTAATGAGTTAGTTGCGGGATGAAGCATTACGGAACAAGTAAAGAGACTTGCCGATAACGAGATTGAACTAGGTATGATGATACCGACGATCGAATCTCGGGCAAGTAACATACCGATGACAAAGGGAACAACGTGTGTTGTTGTGCGGTTTGACCGATAAAGATCTTCATACAATATGTAGGAGCCAATATGAGCATCTAGGTTTTGCTATTGGTTATTGATCGGAGATATGTCTCGATCATGTCTACATAGTTCTCGAACCAGTAGGGTCCGCATGCTTAATGTTCGATGACGATTTGTATTATGAGTTATGTGTTTTTGATGAACGAAGTTTGTTCGGAGTCCCAGATGAGATCACAGACATGAAGAGGAGTCTCGAAATGGTCGAGAGGTAAAGATTGATATATTAGAAGGTTATGTTCGGACACCAGAAAAGTTTCAGAGAGGTTCGGACATTTTCCGGAGTATCGAGGGGTTACCGGAACCCCCCGGGGAAGTGTTGGGCCAACATGGGCCTAAGGGAGAGAGAGGGAAGCCCGCGGGGGGTGGCCGCGCGCCCCCCTCCTAGGGAGTCTGAATAGGACAAGGAGGAGGGGGCGGCGCCCCCTTCCCTTTCCTATCCCTCTCCTTCCTATTCCCTTCGATGGAAAAAAGATAAGGGGTGGGGGGTGGGAGGGGGGAATCCTACTTGGACTAGGAGTCCAAGTAGGACTCACCACATGGCATGCCCCTCCTGGCCGCCGGCCTCTCCCCCCCTCCTTTATATACACGGGCAGGGGGCACCCCAAAGGCACATCAATTGTTCTCTTTGTCGTGTGTGGTGCCCCCCCCTCCATAGTTACTCCTCCGGTCATAGCGTTGTAGTGCTTAGGCGAAGCCCTACGCGAATCACATCATCAACAACGTCACCACAGCGTCGTGCTAACAGAACTCTCCCTCGTCCCTCTCGTTGGATCAAGAGTTAGAGGGACGTCATCGATATGAACGTGTGCTGAACATGGAGGTGCCGTATGTTCGGTACTTGGATCAGTTGGATCGTGAAGACGTTCGACTACATCAACCGCGTTAACTAACACTTCCGCTTTCGGTCTACAACGGTACGTGGACACACTCTCCCCCTCTCGTTGTTATGCATCTCCTAGATAGATCTTGCATGATCGTAAGATTTATTTTGAAATTGCATGCTATGTTCCCCAACAATGGTATCAGAGCCAGGACTATGCATAGATGATATGCACGAGTAGAACACAAAGAGTTGTGGGCGATAATAGTCATACTGCTTACCACCAACATCTTACTTTGATTCGGCGGTATTGTTGGATGAAGCAGACTGGACCAACATTACATGACCGCGTTCATGAGACTGGTTCTACCGACGTGCTTTGCACACAGGTGGCTGGCGGGTGCCTGTTTCTCCAACTTTAGTTGAATCGAGTTTGACTACGACCGGTCCTTGTTGAAGGTTTAAATAGCACGCTTGATGAAAAATCGTTGTGGTTTTGATGCATAGGTAAGAACGGTTCTTACTGAAAGCCCGTAGCAGCCACGTAAAACTTGCAACAACAAAGTAGAGGATGTCTAACTTGTTTTTGCAGGGCATGTTTGAAGGAAATATGCCCTAGAGGCAATATTAAAGTTGTTATTTATCTTTCCTTATATCATGATAAATGTTTATTATTCATGCTAGAACTGTATTAACCGGAAACTTAGTACATGTGTGAATACATAGACAAAACATAGTGTTCCTAGTATGCCTCTACTTGACTAGCTCGTTAATAAAAGATGGTTATGTTTCCTAACCATAGACATGTGTTATCATTTGATGAACGAGATCACATCATTAGAGAATGATGTGATGGACAATACCCATCCGTTAGCTTAGCATTATGATCGTTACAGTTTTATTGCTACTGCTTTCTTCATGACGTATACATGTTCCTCTGACTATGAGATTATGCAACTCCCGAATACCGGAGGAACACCTTGTGTGCTATCAAACGTCACAACGTATCTGGGTGATTATAAAGATGCTCTACAGGTGTCTCTGAAGGTGTTTGTTGGGTTGGCATAGATCGAGATTAGGCTTTTTCACTCCGTTTATCGAAGAGGTATCTCTGGGCCCTCTCAGTAATGCTCATCACTATAAGCCTTGCAAGCAATGTGACTAATGAGTTAGTTGCGGGATGAAGCATTATGGAGTAAAGAGACATGCCGGTAACTACATTGAACTAGGTATGATGATACCGATGATCGAATCTCGGGCAAGTAACATACCAATGACAAAGGGAACAACGTATATTGTTGTGCAGTTTGACCGATAAAGATCTTTGTAGAATATGTGAGAGCCAATATGAACATCCAGGTTCCGCTATTGGTTATTGATCGGAGATGTGTCTCGATCATTTCTACATAGTTCTCGAACCCGTAGGGTCCGCATGCTTAACGTTCGATGACGATTTGTATTATGAGTTATGTGTTTTTGATGACCGAAGTTTGTTCGGAGTCCCGGATGAGATCACGGACATGACGAGGAGTCTCGAAATGGCCGATACATAAAGAATTATATATTGGACAATGATATTCGGACACCGGAAGAGTTCCGAGAGGTACCGGATAAAAACGGAGTGCCGGAGGGGTTGGGAACCCCCCGGGGAAGCAATAGGCCATCATGGGCCATAGGTGGAGAGAGAGGACAACCCACAAGGGGGTGGCGCACGCCCCCCATGGGAGTCCGAATAGGACTAGGGGAGGGGCGCGGCCCCGCTTTCCCTGTCCCTCTCCCTCTCCCTTCCTTCTCCCCCTTCCACCAAAGGGAATCCTACTAGGACTTGGAGTCCTAGTAGGACTCCTCTATCTTGGTGTGCCCTACAGGAGCCGGCCGGCCTCCCCCTCTCCTCCTTTATATATGGGGGCGGGATGCACCCTAAAGACACACCAAGAATTCTCTTAGCCGTGTGCGGTGCCCTCCTCCATAGTTTACTCCTCCAGTCATAGCGTCGTAGTGCTTAGGTGAAGCCTTGCGCGAATCACATCATCAATACTGTTGGCACACCATCGTGCTGATGGAACTCTCCCTCGACCCTCTACTGGATCAAGAGTTCGAGGGACGTCATCGAGTTGAACGTGTGCTAAACACGGAGGTGTCGTACGTTCGGTACTTGGATCGGTTGGATCATGAAGACGTTCGACCACATCAACCGCGTTTACTAACGCTTCCGCTTTCGGTCTACGAGGGTACGTGGACACACTCTTCCCCTCTTGTTGCTATGCATCTCCTAGATAGATCTTGCGTGATCGTAGGAATTTTTTTTGAAATTGCATGCTACGTTCCCCAACAATGTTGTGATGTGATATGGTCAGGACATGATGTGATATAAATTGTTGTATGAGATGATTATGTTTTGTAACAAAGTTATCGGCAACTAGCAGAAGCATTATGGTTGTCGCTTTATTGTATGAAATGCAATCGCCATGTAATTGCTTTACTTTATCACTAAGCGGTAGCGATAGTTGTAGAAGCAATAGTTGGCGAGACGACAATGATGCTATGATGGAGATCAAGGTGTTAAGCCAGTGACAATGGATATAATGACGGTGCTTTCGAGATGGAGATCAAAGGCACAAGATGATGATGGCCATATCATGTCACATATTTTGATTGCATGTGATGTTTATCTTTTATGCATCTTATTTTGCTTAGTACGGTGGTAGCACTATAAGATGATCCCTCAGTAAATTTCAAGGTATAAGTGTTCTCCCTGAGTATGCACCATTGCTACAGTACGTCGTGCCGAGACACCACGTGATGATCGGGTGTGATAAGCTCTACGTTCACATACAACGGGTGCAAGCGAGTTTTGCACGTGCAGAATACTTGGGTTAAACTTGATGAGCCTAGCATATGCAGATATGGGCTTGGAACACTGAGACCGAAAGGTCGAATGTGAATCATATAGTAGATATGATCAACATAGAGATGTTCACCATTGAAAACTACTCCATCTCACGTGATGATCAAACATGGTTTAGTTGATATGGATCACGTGATCATTTAGATGACTAGAGGGATGTCTATATAAGTGGGAGTTCTTTAGTAATATGATTAATTGAACTTTAATTTATCATGAACTTAGTCCTGATAGTTTTTTTGCATATCTATGTTGTTGTAGATCAATGGCCCGTGCTACCGTTCCCTTGAATTTTAATGCGTTCCTAGAGAAAGCTAAGTTGAAAGATGATGGTAGAAACTACACGAACTGGATCCATAACTTGAGGATGATCCTCATTGGTGCACAAAAGAATTATGTCCTTGAAGCACCGCGAGGTGCAAGGCCTTCTGCAGTAGCAGATGCTGATGTTATGAACGTCGGGCAAGCTCGATCTGATGACTACTCGATAGTTCAGTGTGCCATGCTTTACGACTTAGAATAGGGACTTCAAAAACGTTTTGAACATCATGGAGCATATGAGATGTTCCAAGAGTTGAAGTTAATATTTCAAGCAAATGCCCGAGTTGAGAGATATGAAGTCTCCAACAAGTTCTATAGCTGCAAGATGGAGGAGAATAGTTCTGTCAGTGAACACATACTCAGAATGTATGGGTACCATAACCACTTGACTCAGCTAGGAATTAATCTTCCTGATGATAGTGTCATTGACAGAGTTCTTCAATCACTGCCACCAGGCTATAAAGGCTTCGTGATGAACTATAATATGCAAGGGATGGAAAAGACAATTCTCGAGCTCTTCGCAATGCTAAAGGCTTCAGAGGTAGAAATCAAGAAGGAGCATCAAGTGTTGATGGTTAACAAGACCACTAGTTTCAAGAAAAAGGTCAAAGGGAAGAAGGGGAACTTCAAGAAGAATAGCAAGCAAGTTTCTACTCCCGGGAAGAAACCCAAGTCCGGACCTAAGCCTGAAACCGAGTGCTTCTACTGCAAAGGGGATGGTTACTGGAAGCGGAACTGCCCCAAGTATTTGGCGGATAAGAAGGATGGCAAAGTGAAAGGTATATTTGATATACATGTTATTGATGTGTACCTTACTAAGAAGTTCTCATGGTGGAGTTCATTAGAGGATCTCAAAGACTAACATGTGTGGGCTTAGAAGAATCAAGAGCTTGAGAGAATAATCAAATATAAGAATTCAAGTTATGGCTTCAAGTCAAAAGGTCATGGTAAGCTCATGTGTTATGTTTTCCATTGATCAAGTCTTGAAGCAAGCAACTAGAGTGAAGAATTCATTATGCCTCTCAAGAGATTACGATGGAGTTTTAGAAGAGCATGTGGTGACCAAGATGATATTCATAGTGGAACTTGATATGGTCATGAAAGAGTCTTTGGTGATATTGTCTTGAAGCAATGAAGGGAAATGAGAGTTCATTCTGGCTTTCAAGAAACCAATATAGAGCATGAAGTAAAGATGTTGGTTGACCAAGATGAAGCTCGAAGATTATCTAGATGGTCAACTCACAAAGTGCAATCTTTGTACCACGTGATCAAGTGATCTAGTGGTATGGTAAGTAATTATGAATTGTGCTTTGTTATCTAACCCAAACTATGTGTTTGTTATGTCTATATGGGTTAGGTATTTCTCATGGGCTTGCATCAAAAAGAAAGATTTCAAGTAGCCTATGTGTGGATGGCATCAAGTGGTGATGGTCATCGGGTTCGAGGAGTCCAAGTGCAAGATGAGAAGCTGGAGGTTATATGCTTTGAAGCTTGTGGTCCACATCATGATAATGTGCATGTGAAGGTGAGATTAAGTTAAGGCTTCCCTTATTGCAATATGAGGAAGCATTTCGAGTATCTTCACCAAGTGAGTGTGGACAAGAAAAGGATTCCAACTTGAGGAAAGCATTAAAGTCATCATCGATCTCAATTGGAATGTGCAAGGCAAATGTATAACTTAGCTAGGTTTTCCTAGTTTTTCCGGTCTCATGGTGCTTGGTGGGAGACCGGATTATAGGTTTGATAACCGTACTATCAAGAGGGACTTTCGGGCGAGTAGCTTGATCACATCGCATAAAGAGAGCTCAAACCTTTGCATAGTTTGCATCATTATTTCTTGTTGATCTTGGGTGTTTATATATGTGAGGACCTTGGGCTTTCCCATAGCTTTAAAACGAGCCTAAGATCATCAAATTCGGAGTTCGTATGCCAAAGTTGTGCATGTTTTAGTGGGCTCGTGCAGGCTGTCATGGGTACCTCGTGGGCACAGGGCCCCCATGCCCACGGGCTTGTACCATGCACACGGGATCTCAACCCCCGTGGGCACAGAGTGCCCAAGAAGTGTGTGTTGGAGCCCCAACGGCTAGTTTTGGAAGTTGGCTATAAAAGAGCCCTTCCTCCCCACTGGTTTGAGGGTTGTTGATACACTTTATAAACATCATTTTGACCATCATACCACCTCTCCCAAACCCCTATCTCCCCTATATGTGAAGG
>NC_041383.1:63484108-63557517 GCF_002162155.2 Triticum dicoccoides
GATGGATTTTGGAGCCATTTGTTGATTTCCTCCATTGCATCCCCTCTCTTCGCTCTCCTACTTTCGAGAGTGCATCTTGTGAGATTGAGAGAGAGAGTTGACCATTTGTTGCTTGACATTGCATTGCATTTGTTGCATTGGGTTGAGCTCCCCGCATTGATTTGTTCGAGTGAGAGCCCGTGAGTTTATTACTCTTGGAGGCTTCCGCCTCCTAGACGGTTTGGTGATATATTGAGAAGTTTGTGAAGAGGCCTAGGTGGCCAAGGTTCCTCTGGAAGATTCCTTTTGTGGTGTGCTCTGGGGAAGGGTGTGAAGTGGCCTAGGTGGTCAAGTTCCACCGGAAGCTTCCGTGTTTGTGGTGTGCTCCGGAGAAGACTGTAAAGGTCTGGTGGTCACCTTCAAGACCAACCCCAAGTGAGTTGAGGCTCATCCATTGGGAGTGACTCAAAAGGGAGAATACAATGAGTCACTTGGTGACGCCCCAGACCTTTGGCTTCGGCACCGCTCTAAGGGAGATTAGCACTCTCACAAGTGTGAACTTCGGGATAAATCCGTGTCCCCGACTCGCTTGTGGTTATCTCATACCCACACCCTTTACTTTCCGCAATTCGTACTTGTTATTATTAATATATCTTGTGCTAGTTGAATTGCTTAGTTGTTCCTACATTAACAAATCTTGTGATATAGTTTGTGCTTGCTAGTTTCCTTAAGTGCCTATCTTGTTTAGCATAGGTTGTTGGTGCACTTAGTTGAGCCTAGCATATTTAGGATTTGTGCTTGAAAAGTATCCGTTAGTTTAATTCTGCATCAGGATAAAGCCAAATCCGTAAAAAAAACGCCTACTCACCCGCCTCTAGTCGTCATCTTGATCTTTTCACATACGGAGAAAACTACTTCATGTCGATGTCTGGCATTGACTTATCTGCTAACATACTGTCAGGTGAGATTCCATGAGTTAGGGAATTTGAGCCATATCAAGATTCTCAATTTGTCAAACGATTTATTTACCGACTCTATTCCTACAACTTTAACACGCATTATGAGATTGAAAGCTTAGACCTAGCAGAAAATAGGCAGAATGGATCATTATCATGGCAGTCAAGTCTGATGTCATCATTGGAGGTGTTCCCTATGACTGGCATACAACACCTTATATGTCTACCAGACTCTTGCTCAGTTTGTCTCATTTGATATGCATCGTTACAGAGGGAACACCTTACATCATGCACTTCCAGTTCAGGTCCTGTGGCACGGAATGGTATTGTAGGAAGTGCGTCTGACTATTCTAAGCCAGTTCTCGTGGTCATTGCCATCATCCACAATAAGGTGCACTGAAGGGGTGTTCTCTCGCGATAGCCACGTCATCAAGGGTACTGTGTCAATGGGAGAGAAAAGGAGAGAGAAGAAAAGGGCGCTCGCTGAGGGACGTGTTACCTATGCATGTTTTGCGCGTCATCCCTTCCTCATGAAGCAAACCCCATATCCCTCCTCTTCCGCCTCTCTAGAATGCAACCTCCGCTCCCTCAGTGTCCACATCTCTTTCTCTCGCCGTCTCCGCCTCTGCCACTTCTCCTCCTAGCCGAGCTCTAGCCTTGCGTCTTCCTCTCCTCCTTTCTTGTTTCTCTCTTATGGTCAAAGAGAATAGGCCCGTCACTGCACCTGAGCCGCAAGAAGGACATCACGTGGAGGGGATCTGGTGCGGACGACACATGTCTCAGCCCCGTAGCCGGAGCGGGAGGTGCCGGCGGCGGGGATGGTCGACGAGAAGAAGGCGTTGGCCCTGATGTAGCCGGAGACTATGTTGTCTTGATATCGACCAGTGCATGGCAGAGAACGCACTGGTAAATAGCAAAGGCACTGCCAGCCTAGCCGCCGTAGCCGAGGTAGACAACGCCTCCTATCCTTAGACTTGTAGGGTTGATTCGATGATCACTGGGTTCTGCGGTCCCTGCGGCTAGGGTTTGATTTCTATTCGTCTGCGATGCAAGTTGCATTTGGTTTTAATTAGCTTATAAAGCAAAAAAAAGCCTTGTGATTATGGAAATCTACATACACATCACAATTTAGTTTCCTTATGCACCATCATGTTCATTTGTGGTTTATATTTTTTTTAGGGTACTGTGGTTTAGAATATGATACTATGTGCTTTATGTTGTCTGGTTTTCTTTGTTTGAGTAGGAAATTAAATCCCATTAAAATTGGTTAAATGCCCAACTACGTCGTAAATATTATATCTAGAAAGTCTATTAAACAACCAAGGTGAAGAATAAGAATAGAGTTTTTTTTGCGGGGGTAAAGGGAGTTTATTGCAAAATCAGAGAGTTATAGTCAAGAGGCCATAAATCCTCAATACAAGGTGGAACTGAGCGAAGCCACACAGCTGTAGCCCGCTCAGACCGGCTGTAATTGGCCAACCGGTCGGCAACTCTATTTTGAAACCGACTAATTTTCTGAGGCACAAACTCCCTACTACCAAAGATATCCTTAATCTCAAGGACTAACTGGCCATAGGCTGAACTAACCAAAGAAGTGTTCGTCAGGCTTGACAAGGCCACAGACGAGTCCGACTGAAGTATGTCAGGTAGAGTGGTATGTTGAATCGCCAACGCCATGCCCTGCATGATTGCATGATGTTCTGCTTCCAATGAGTCGTTGCAATGCAAAATGAATCGATATGCAGCAAAGATAATAGCTCCGTCACTATCTCGAAGGACCATGCCCGCTGAAGCATACCTGTCAGATTCGAGGAACGAACCGTCAACCGAAAGGGCCACCGTGCCCATGGCCGGAGCCGGCCAAGGAACAGCCGGGATTTGCTCCTTCTCTGGGGACTTGCCAAAAAAGTTCGGCTGCATCTTTCCCTTAACTATTTCTTCCTCTGAATACATACCAACAAGCTTTATAGACTTGTAGCAGCTGTCTAGAAACTCGACCGAAGCCAGGACCGGAGGGATGTCCTTACCATGGGCCAAGTCATTGCCAACTGCCAAATTCTCCACGTCAACATGATGATCATATCATGGATATCGCCCTGGCAGTTGTTCAGCAGATGTAAGAGCCACTCCTTACCATTGTGGACAAGAAGCTCATCCACTGGAAGTGGCCATCTCTGGCACATATTAACCCACATAATCTGCGCATGTGTGCAGGTGATCAACGCATGAAGCGTATTCTCCTCCTCCACACCACACAGTGGGTAGGTTGATCTTGTTGCGATATGTCTGAAGTTATTGTATTGCTGCGTGGCTAAGGTGCCAGTAGCCGCCTTCCACGCTGTAATTTTCATCTTCTGCGAAACAGCTGATTGCCACACACAATTCCACAAAGATCGATAACCATCAGGGTTCATGCTGGAGGCACCAGCAGCAAAGGTGCAGTTGTGATCTTGTGTAGCCAGCTTATAAGCGCTCCTCACCGTAAACGAACCGCTTTTCTCAGGAAGCCAAGAGAGAAAGTCAGAGCATTGGCGCGGTGAGGTTCTAATCTTCAGGATTTGGGCGACATCCATTGGCCAAAAGGCCGCAACCAAACGGTCCACACGCCACGCCCCATGGTCGTCTAAGAAATCCGAAACATAGTTGAAGCGGCATGATCCTTTCAGAGAGACAGGCCGGAGTGAATAGGGCCTTGGGATCCAGGGATCCCGCCATGTACGAATAGATGTACCGTTTCCCATGCGCCAAATGACACCTTGTTTCAACAGCTCGAGACCATGCAGAATTCCTTTCCAAACAGTAGAACCATTGGTAGGGAAGACACTGTCTAAGAGGTGACCAGAGGGATAGTATTTTGCCTTCATTAACCGAGCACATAAGCTGTCTGGTGTCTCAAGTAACCTCTAGGCCTGTTTGGCCAGCAAGGCCTGATTGAATGCCCTCATGTCTCTAAAACCCATGCCCCCATGGATTTGGGTAGTCTCAACTTGTCCCAGCTCATCCAAGCCATTTTCTTCTTCCCATTCTCCACCCCCACCAATACTGGCGGATCATCCGAGTCAATTCATCACAAATTGATGCAGGGAGTTTAAACACACTCATGACATAAGCTGGGATGGCCTGAGCCACGGATTTGATTAGGATTTCCTTCACACCCAAAGAGAAGTATTGCTCACTCCAATCAATAAGTCTTTTCCTCAAACGTTCTTGTATTGTTTCAAATTTCCCTTTATGCATTCTCCCTTCAGGAACTGGTAGGCCCAAATATTTGGGCTCGAACACCTCTTGAGAAATTTCCAGAATACCATTTACCTCATGAGCACACTTTGCAAGCAGTTGTCAGAGAAGAGGATGGATCACTTCGATGGGTTAATCAATTGGCCTGTCACCGTCGCATAAGTGTTCAACAAACCTCTAACCAAGCCAGCTTGCTGTGCAAATGCATGGAAGAAAAGGAGTGAATCATCCGCAAAAAGAAGGTGAGAAATTTCCGGAGCACTTCTACATATCTTCACACCTCTAAGTCCTTCCTCCCTCGTTGCCTTATTGATCAAGGAAGAGAGTGAATCAGCAATGAAAAGGAAAAGAAAGGGTGATAATGGATCACCTTGACGAAGCCCCCTGGAGGGGCTGAAGGACTCCAACAAATTCACATTAAACTTAACAGAATATTTCACCGAGGTCACACACGCCATCACGCGAGAAATCCAATGGGGTGAAAAACCCCACTTGGCCAGCGCCCTCTCCAGAAAACCCAGTCAACACGATCATAGGCCTTCGATAGATCCAACTTGTAAGCACATAAGGCTGGAGCATTACCCTTGGTTGACTGAATATGATTTATGCATTCAAACGCAATGATCGAGTTATCAGAAATAAGCCTTCCTGGAATGAAGGCGCTTTGATTATCAGAAATAAGCTCAGTGAGAAGAGGCCTTAACCTATTCACCATATATTTAGAGACCACATTGTACACAATGTTACACAAACTAATGGGCCGAAAATCCCTAAGCTCTTTTGGATGTGGAACTTTCGGGATGAGCATAATAGCTGCGTCGTTAACATTCTCCGACATGAGTCCGGTGATGAAGAAGTCCTAAACTGTTGCACAAATTTCTTCTTTGACCAATGACCAGTTCCGCTGATAAAACCGAGCCGGAAAACCATCGCAGCCCGGGGCCTTCAAGGGGCCAATCTAAAAGAGGGCATTAGAAATCTCCTCCTCTGTGTACTCCTTACACAGAGAATCATTCATCGCTGCTGTAACTCGCGGCTCGATACAGTCCAGGACCTCACTCGAGCTGAGTGTTGGATCCTTAGTAAAAATTTCCTGAAAATATGAGGACGCCATTCTTTCCATATCGCTCGGGACATTATGATACATCTCTGTAGGACCTTGAGAAGAGGTGTCTAGAGGGGGGTGATTAGACATGAAGTGTCAAAGTTGCAGTTTTTAACCCTTTTAAAGTTTGAGTGGAGTTTAGGCACAAGTTTAACATTCACAATACATAACAAGCAAGCATGCAAAGAGTATATGAGCAGCGGAAAGTAAAGCATGCAACTTGCAAGAATGTAAAGGGAAGGGTTTGGAGGATTCAAACGCAATTGGAGACATAGATGTTTTTGGCGTGGTTCCGATAGGTGGTGCTATCGTACATCCACGTTGATGGAGACTTCAACCCACGAAGGGTAACGGTTGCGTGAGTCCACGGAGGGCTCCACCCACGAAGGGTCCACGAAGAAGCAACCTTGTCTATCCCACCATGGCCGTCGCCCACGAAGGACTTGCCTCACTAGCGGTAGATCTTCACGAAGTAGGCGATCTCCTTGCCCTTAAAAACTCCTTGGTTCAACTCCACAATCTTGTCGGAGGCTCCCAAGTGACACCTAGCCAATCTAGGAGACACCACTCTCCAAGAAGTAACAAATGGTGCGTTGATGATGAACTCCTTTCTCTTGTGCTTCAAATGATAGTATCCCTAACACTCAACTCTCTCTCATAGGATTTGGATCTAGTGGAAAGAGGGTTTGAGTGGAAAGCAACTTGGGAAAGGCTAGAGATCAAGATTCATATGGTAGGAATGGAATATCTTGACCTCAATACATGAGTAGGTAGTTCTCTCTCAGAAATAGGATGCTGGAAGTGTAGGTTCAGTCTGATGGCTCTCTCCACGAATGGAGAGGAGGTGGAGGGGTATGTATAGCCTCCACACAAAATCTAACCATTACACACAACTTGCCAAACTCGGTAAGACCGAATTGAGAAACTCGGTCGGACCGATTTAGCAAATCTACTGACCGTTAGGATTTTCGGTGGGACCGAAATGCAACTCGGTAGGACCGATTCGGTTAGGGTTAGGGCATAACGTAATCTCGGTAAGACCAATTACACAAACTCGGTGAGACCGATTTTGGTAATTAGCTAACCAGAGAGTTGGTCAGGCAAACTCGGTTGGACCGATTATCAAACTCGGTGGGACCGATTTTGGTAATGAGTCAACCAGAAAGTTTGCATTGTAATCTCGGTATACCGATTGCTCAAACTCGGTAAGACCGATTTTGATAATGGACATATACATAGAGATTACAATCCCATCTCGGTGAGACCGAGATCCCTATCGGTGAGACCGATTTGCCTAGGGTTTGTGGCAGTGGCTAAGACATCAAAACTCGGTGGCGCCGGATAGGAAGAATCAGTGGGGCCGAGTTTGACTTTAGGTTTAGGACATATGCATGGAAGTGGGAAAGTAGTTGAGGGTATTTGGAGCATATCACTAAGCACTTGAAGCAAGAGGCTCATTAAGCAACACCTCATCCCTCCTTGATAGTATTGGCTTTTCCTATAGACTCAGTGTGATCTTGGATCACTAAAATGTAAAATGAAGAGTCTTGAGCTTGAAGCTTGAGCCAATCATGTGTCCTTAGCATCTTGAAGGAGTTCCCATATCCTTTAGTCCATGCCACTCCATTGTTGAACTTATCCGAAACATACTAGATAAAAGTGTTAATCCAACAAGAGATATGTTGACATTAATTACCAAAACCACCTAGGGAGCACTTGTGCTTTCAGTCTCCGTCGTATCTATAATTTTTGATTGTTCCATGCCAATATTATTCAACTTTCATATACTTTTGCCATTTTTTATACTATTTTTGGGACTAACATATTGATCCAGTGCCCAGTGCCAGTTCCTGTTTGTTGCATGTTTTATGTTTCGCAGAAACCCAATATCAAACGGAGACCAAACGGGATAAAAACGGACAGAGAATTATTTTGGAATATTTGTGATTTTTTAGAGGAAGAATCAACGCGAGACGGTGCCAGAGGGGGCCACAAGGGTGGCCCACGCCACCACTCTAGGTGGGCGCGCCCCCACCCTCGTGGGCCCCTCGTAAGGCGGTTGATGCTTTACTTTGGCCGCAAGAAAGCTATTTTTAAAAAAAATATCTGGGTGAAGGTTTCAATCCAATCGGAGTTACGGATCTCCAGATATAAAAGAAACGGTGCCAGGGCAGAATCCCAAAACGCAGAAACAGAGAGAGACAGAGAGATAGATCCAATCTCGGAGGGGCTCTCGCCCTCCCATGCCATGGGAGCCAAGTACCAGAGGGGAAACCCTTCTCCCATCTAGGGAGGAGGTCAAGGAAGAATAAGAAGAAGGGGGGCTCTCTCCCCCTTGCTTCCGGTGGCGCCGGAGCGCTACCGGGGGCCATCATCATCACCGCGATCTTCACCAACACCTCCGCCATCTTCACCAACATCTCCATCACCTTCCCCCATCTATATTCAGCGGTCCACTCTCCCGCAACCCTCTGTACCCTCTACTTGAACATGGTGCTTTATGCTTCATATTATTATCCAAGGATGTGTTGCCATCCTATGATGTTTGAGTAGATTTTCGTTGTCCTACCGGTGATTGATGAATTGCTATGATTGGTTTGAATTGCATGTTTTATTATTGGTGCTGTCCTATTGTGCCCTCCGTGTCGCGCAAGCGTGAGGGATTCCCGTTGTAGGGTTTGCAATATGTTCATGATTTGCTTATGGTGGGTGGCGTGAGTGACAGAAGCACAGACCCGAGTAAGTAGGTTGTTTGCGTATGGGATAAAGGGGACTTCATACTTTAATGCTATGGTTGGGTTTTACCTTAATGATCTTTAGTAGTTGCTGATGCTTGCTAGAGTTCCAATCATAAGTGCATATGATCCAAGAAGAGAAAGTATGTTAGCTTATGCCTCTCCCTCAAATAGAATTGCAATAGTGATTATCGGTCTAGTAAGGTAGTCAATTGCTTAGGGACAATTTCACAACTCCTACCACCACTTTTCCACACTCGTTATATTTACTTTATTGTTTCTTTATCTAAACAGCCCCTACTTTTTATTTACGTGTTCTTTATTATCTTGCAAACCTATCCAACAACACCTACAAAGTCCTTCTAGTTTCATACTTGTTTTAGGTAAAGCAAACGCTAAGCGTGCGTAGAGTTGTATCGGTGGTCGATAGAACTTGAGAGAGTATTTGTTCTACCTTTAGCTCCTCGTTGGGTTTGACACTCGTACTTATCGAAAGAGGCTACAATTATCCCCTACACTTGTGGGTTATCACATTACACCACGAGCCATCCTCCTTCATAAGGCGCTGGATAAGATTCCTTCGCGCCCGCCAAACTGCCCGCCGGTGCAGGTACTTGGTATTTCGCTCCCCCTCCTTCAACCAAGATACGCGCGAGCGTTGGAGCCATAGCATCTCTTCTCGGTAAAGAAATTCATCTAGCTGATGCATCTTGTAGCGAATCTGTGCTCTATCCGAACCAGCTAACTGGAGGTCAGCGAGCTGTTGACGCAGAGTCTCAATTTCCTTTGACACATTCCCAAAATTTGCCTTGCTCCACTGTTTGAGCTCTTTCATGACCTAACCCAGGGACGTGGCCACCGCACCCAGTTTGCCCGCTGGTCTATGTTTGGCCCAGGCCGCAGCAATGACACCGGGTAAAGCGTGGTCGCGTTCCCACATGATTTCGTAGCGAGATACAGGGGCCCGGTGCCGCTGCTCCTGTATTCCCTCAAGATGGACTAACAACGGACTATGGTCCGAACATGAAGTGGCTAGATGCACCACCTTTGCCGCAGGAAAGATATCCCGCCAAGCTTCATCAGCACACACCCGATCAAGGCGGACCTGGACATTGCGACCACCATCTTGACCATTATTGAAGGTGTAGGGTAGCCCACAGAAGCCAAGATCCTCAAGTTCACAAGTAATAAGACAATCTCTGAAGGCCTCCATTTGGCTCTCGGACCGCTGGTTCAGAGATAGATGTTCATGCTGCCATAGTGCCTCGTTGAAATCACCACAAACCAGCCATGGATCGCGTGATACAGCTCGAAGGCGACATAAGTGATCCCACATGCGTTGCCTATTCTCAACTCTAGGCTCTCTATAAACAAAGGTCCCCCTCCATACAGAAGTTGAACCCACCTCCACAATTCTGACATCAATGAAACGATTGCAGGCTTCCAGTATTGTTACAGAAAGTGATTCGTCCTAGAACAATGCCAATCCACCACTTCTGCCATCGCTACTCACCCCGTGGAAACCTTTCAAGCCAAGTCTCCACTTCAGTTTTTCCACTTTCCTTGCATCTTGTCTAGTCTCGGAAAGAAAGACTAGTTTGGGGGAATTGGCTTTAGAGAGGGCCAACACCTCACGAACTATCCGGCGGTCCCCCCCCCGGCAGTTCCAGGCTATAATATTCATTGCATCAGGCGGTCCTCCTCGAGGGAGGCCGCCGATATCTCATTCTTCTCCGTATCACTTGCAAGTTTCAGACGTTTACTGCTTGAAGTGCTGCTCGAGGGCGATACACCCGCCCCTAGATCATCCCCATTACCATCAGTGATAGCAAGTAGCTGTGTCGGTGTTCCTATGGTGATGACCTGCTTAGACACAACATGATCCATGTTTAATCTTTTCCTCCCATCCTTGTCCACCTCCATCACAACCCCTGGGTTCTTCACCGGACTAGTCGCCGTGTCCAGAACCTCAGGGTCTAACTTCTCATGCCCCGGCTCGACCGGGACGACTGGTGCAGCACCGCCCAAAGGCCGGGGGGCAGCCTTGGCCGGAGTCGCATCAGGCCGAGTTTGGTTGGGGGTATCCGCATACAGCCAGTCCCCGAACTTTAGCTTCTTCTCATCATGAATTCCCAAGCCGCACTCCTTGTGTTCATGGCCAACTAGGCCACAAACTTTACAGAACCTAGCCATCTTTTCATAACGCACCAAATATACTTGCCGCTCCTTAGCACGAACAATACTCACAAATTTTGTGAGGGGCTGCTGGATATCATGGTTAACTCTTACCCTGACATAGTCACCACGAGTGTTGCCGTTCAACCTCATCTCCATGATCTCACCTGCACCCTTGAGTAATTTCTCCACAATATGCCTCTTGCAGTATGGATCCGACAGCTCGTGGATTTGAAGCCAGATAGGCATATGGTCGAATACCACGTCCTCTGCACGGCTGAATCCGTCATACTTGCACAAGAGAACCGCCCAGTTGCGAAACAACCAGGGTCCCTGATGCATGATGCGTTCCCAATCACCCAAACACGAGGCTTGGACAACAAATCTGTTGGGGCCGACCGGCCGGAATCTCACGCTCTGCGCTGGGTTCCAAGCCGCCCTCATATGCTTGTAGAAAGCCGAAGGGGGCTGAAATTCTTGTCCGTATGAACCCTAGCAAGGGCTAGCCAACGGACACTTTTATTGATCTCGGGATCATCCTCATCAATCTCAACATCTTGGAAATCTTCCTCATTAAGATCGAGTTTGTCGAAGAACTGCTCCAGGTTAGGTTTTGCGGCCGCCGCGTCGCCGCCGCTGGTTGCAGAGTGTGCTTCCGAGGGGGACGCCATCGGTCCACGGCTGGGGAGGGCAGAGGCCGGAGACGAGCGGAGGTGCCGGACTCTGGGGCGATCAGATCGCCACAGAGAAGAAAACCCTAGCCGCCAGCGTAGGGGATCACACAAGAATTATTGAATAAGAATAGAGTTAATGACACTTTTGATACATAGAATTACTCCCGATGTATGAATTCATACATAAACTTGAAAAATGACAAAAATCAATCTTACAACTTGTGTTTTGGATAGGATATGTTTGATTACATTTCCGTTAACTCTTCCTCTTCGTTAAACACTACACCCCAGGAGGCCTACGCTCCATACCTACATGTGAGTCCCACTTGTCAATTGCAAAGAAGGAAATAGAAACGTGATAGAAATAAACACGCCCAGCTGGATTCGAACTCTCAACGTCACAGCCTACACAGGAAACGCTAATCACTGCTCCACATGAAGCCTTGTGATAATGCATGAGATAGACTATATTTATAGTGTTGAGCAAAATAATTATTTTTTTACGAGTGAGCAAAATAATTGATTTGAAGCCACTAGACACTGCACGGGAAATTGTAGATGTTTTTTTTCTTGATTTTGATTTTTTGCAGGAAGGACCGACAAACCTAGTTTCAGGAAATTTTTGAAAATTTCGTTATTTTCCGTTCAAATTTTTAAAAAAGAATCTTAATTAATTTTTTTTATAAGTTTATGTATGATGGAGCATCAATTTTTTTTTCGGTTTGCATCAACGTATAGTTTTGGTTTTGTAATTCAAAATTGGTATGGGGTTTGCAACTTTGCATTAATCATATTTTTTTTTAGTTTTTGAATTCAGAATTTGTTTGAAACTTTTGAAAGAAAAAAATGCTGAAAACTTCAAGATTTTCCGGTCCCTTTGGAAGAAAACCGGAATTGAGAAAAAAAATTGTTCAAAACTCGTGCAGTGTGTAGTTTTCTCGAATACGCATAAGCACACGTATCATCACATTAGAAAAGGAACGGCAAAGAAGCCGAGTACAACGCTTTTCGGTCATTACAATGCTAATTATGAGGATTAGCAACCACACACACCCAACGCGAACGATCAAGCCCAAGCTGATAGCCATGAGGCAAATAATCACAGAGCTACCAAGCCGCGTCACAACCAGAATAATATGTCCTCCCTCGAGTTGAGGTGGCTGCTGCTGCGGAAGTCCTCCCTGGAGCTGGATCCGTGTCTTTTAATCGGTATATGAGCCATCACTTCCAAGAATAGTATGTAGCGGTGGACGGAGCGAATAAGGTTTCTAATCCGAAGTATTCCAGGATTTATATATAGCAGTAATGAAAAGGCAGCTAGCCTTTGTTTGTTCGATTTCTTGGACTTCGACGATGGAGGGAGAGGAGGATGACGACCGCATCAGCCATCTCCCCGACTGCCTGCTGGGCAACATCGTCTCCCTCCTCCCCGTCAAGAACGCAGCCTGCACCATGCTTCTCTCCCGCCGCTGGCGGCACATCTGGCCGTCGGTGCCGCTCGACCTATACCGGCCTTGACGGCAGCAACAGGAATCTTGGCTCCCACGGCCCGTCAATCCTGCGCATCCTTTCCTCCCACGGCGATGGGCCCATCCGTCGCTTCCACGCCACCATCTCCGCGCACAAGGCGACCTCTAGCTGGCTACAAATCCTATCCAACCAGCGCATCGACGACAGCCTCGTGCTCAAGTTCGTGCCGCACGCCGCGCACCCGCCGCTCCCCCGCGACCTCCTACGGCCCAGCGCCGGCGTCCTCCGCCATCTGGAGCTGCACTGCTGCTGCCTCGACCATCAGCCTGGAGTAGCTCCGCCTTTGCAGAGCCTGCATTACCTTCACTTGTCCAACGTGGTGATCCCCGAGGCGTCGTTGCACTCCATGATCGCCGGCTGTCTAGCCCTGCGGAAGCTAGAGCTCTTCAGGGTCCATAACCTTCGCCGCCTCGTCCCTTGCTCACGTACCCTCGTCGAGGTGTACATCAGGCCACACGTCCCGCTTGAAGAGGTATCTTTCCGTGGAACACCTAACCTTGAGAACATTGTGCTCTTATATGCCGACATATGGCGGCTAAAAAATGTCCCGACATCTTTGTAAAAGATGCCCTTCCTCCTAAGGTCCGAAAGGTTGCTCTCACGCTTCCAATGCTGCACTCGCCCAACTTTGTGATTACGCCTAAGGTATATATATGCCTACATGATTAGCTTTGATTTGTGGGGTCCCATGTGCATATAAAATTCATGCAAGTGTTTTTATTTTTATTTTTTGTGATGCAGAGGCCAGTATCCATCATTACAACACTTATCCTCAACATGAAATTTAGTGATGGTGAAGAACTGAGGAAGGCTGCCAACATGTTAGGCTTGTTCCCCTGTTTGCAAGTTCTTCAGATTTGGGTATGCAATGCCCTTCTCAAGTTTCGTCGTTTATTTTTCTAGACTAAAGGAGCCTGGCTTAAATTAAACCATTTGCCAAATTCTCTCTGTGTATTTACCAACAAATTAAGTTTTCCTTAAATCACCACTAGATATTTTGTTTTCATTTATTTGCATGTTTGTCTCGAAAATTTATTTTCTATCTAGGCAAAGTATACTACTCCTTAATCGGTATCTAGTTTTACTGAAATCACCACTAGATATTTAGTGTTCATTCTAAGTTTGGAGAACTAACTGTAGATCTGATCATTCGATTGCTTTAGGCAAGTTTTAGAGGCACCCCTTACTAATCTAAGTTGGCAAGTACGTCATCAGAGTTTAGCTCAAATATGTCTTAAAATGCTAGGTAAACTTAATATGCATGGTGCACAAGCTCGGGATAGGATTTTTCCTTCCTTTATCTTTCACACGCATTACATTCCTGTGTTCACTTACTTTCTTTTTTAAAAATCCATTTTTCTGATATTTTTGGAAAGAAAATTCAGTGCACAAGTAGTCTGTTGAAACTACTTAACCTTATCAGTTTTGGTATGACCATAAAGGCACAAACAAAAACGTTTATTTTTTTTACAAATTCGTATTTTCTTAGCGTGCTTTGCAAGGGGAGAAAAAAAAAGATATAATCTCCAATGGCCATGACCACATTTCGCTACATCACCGAGATACACTATCACTCTCATTTTTGCGAAATTGCGAACAATTTTTGAAAATCATAAACATTTTTTTAAACTTGTGAACATATCTGAAATCGTGAACATTTTTCAAATTTTTGAACATTTTTACAGATTGTGAACATTTTCTAAAATCATGAACTTTCTTTGTCATGAACATTTTATACTATCTGCAAAATAGGAAAAAATCATGAACATTTTTCTTGAAGGGGCGAACATTTCTAGAATCGACAAACATTATTTTGGAAATTAGTGAAACAATTTTTGTAATTCACAAACGTTTTTTTGATTTACCAAACATTTTTTGAAATGCATGATCATTTTTTGAATCAGCAAACATTTTAGGAATGAATAAACTATTTTTCAAGTCACGAACAGTTTTTTAATTTTAGGATATTTTTCAATTCGTGAACATTTTTTGAAATTGCAAAAATTTGTCAATTTCATTAATATTTTTTAATACGTGAACTTTTAAAAAAATCATGAACATTTTTTTGATATCCCAAACATTTGTTTTCAAAATTGCGAACATTTTTTGAATATGAATTTTTTTAAAAAAATTCCCGAATATTTTTCTGAATCGACAAACATTTTATTCAAAATTCGCATTTCTTTTATTTTTTGGAATTTTTTTAAGTCCCAGTTATTTGAAGTACAAAAAAGAAAGACGAAAAAGGAAAACAATAACAAAATTAAATAACAGGCCGCTTAGACATGCGCCGGCCCATGCAGGGATTCCCTGTGTGAAACATTTTTTATCACTTATAGGTAACATTGGTGGGTAATGTTTTGCAACTTTTGGGTCAATTTCGATGACGTACGACCAGAAGCAATAACCGCTTTATTATTAAAATTAAGGTAGAGATTACAAATTGTTTTTTTACCAGCAGGTTGATTCTTTCAGGATTGTTCGAAACAAATGTGCCATTTTCCTGAAATATTACTCCCTCCTTCCCATTATCTAAGGCGTGTAAGATTTTCGCATGGAAATTAGAGCATGGCTGGTTGTTACTGAGGCGCATGGTTATTAACGATTCCTCCATGATATCCTACCAGTCGTGGTTGATTGATCCATGAAAACAGTAGATGGCCAGGTCCATCTAGCGCTTCTAACTGGAACCCATGATTAGTGATCGAGCCTAAGCTTTTCCAGAAAATCTGTTACAAGTATTGTTCCACTGACTGATTTTTGGCTGGGTAATTGTTGATTTTGGAGTTACCTTGTTTATAGGACATTTTTTTTTTGAGAAATACAAAAAAATATATGGTTCTAAGGCTTAACAGCTGTAATGTCATGCCGTTCCAAATTTATCTGGTTACCTAAGTTAAATTGTCATTTACAATATGAATGTTTGCTACTTATTACTGTTAGTTGGTTCACTGTAGCATATAAATTCTTACCTCATTTTTTTCATAGATTTTAGAACAGCTTAATTGATCATTTGTCTTGATGGTCACAGTGCCTCGCCTTTGAATGGACGGATAAACATGCGTTTGGACAGTGGCAACCAGCAGCCGATACAATTACCTGCCTAAATGAGCGTCTCAAATACGTGGAGCTTCATGGGTATTATGGCACTACAGGGGAGGTGCAATTTGCAGGTTTCCTCATGGCCGGAGCAAAAGCTCTGAGGGCCATGCATGCAAATACTGCACGGTAGTAAAATTGAGGGATGAGCGTATCAACACCATGAAAAGTTTAATACTGAAAGGCGGCAAAGCCTCGCCGGAAGCTCAGCTTGGCTTTGCATGGAGGAGCGACATACCTACTGTTCGGCTGGACCTTGAGAGTTACCTGCGCGGAGTTCGTATTATTTGATTGCAGGAATTGCATGTATTCCATACTTTACGGTATGAACTGGTTAATCGCATGTGTGTTTTAATTGATTCAGTCATGTTATATGCAATAATAATTTTGAAGTGTTTCAGTTCATATTGAAGGAAAAGGATGGTTAATGATGAGAACTGGCCTCATGCCAGTATTTGCAGAGAATGGCATGTCAATGCCGGCGTCGTATCTTATGAACACGCACACAGGGATGCGGTGAGTAGCAAAAACAAGCAAGGGATGAATCTACCTGCAGGAGCGAGACTACGGCGGAGACACCATGGCATTGCGTCGTCTCGTCAAATTATCAACTTGGCAGAAAATTGTCTACCATGGGAAAAAATTGGATTTTTATGAATTTTTCTAGTATTTGTTTTGAATTTTTTTCTAACCGCGTGCATATGAGCCTGGGCACCGAATCCCTTGGCCAAGGCGTATTCAGGTAACAGAAAATCAAACCAGCTAAGGGAATTTGCATGGGATTATATACAGGCTAACAAATTACGGAGATCGGGAACGACGAAGGTTTGTTTCTTTCTATCTCCACAAGTAGACCGGTGAGATGGAAATTTAAGTCCCTTCTATTTAATGCCGATGACTCTGACGGCGGGCTTGTGGACTTGCAACATGATGAGGCTGTTGTTGCGAAGAGTGACACCCGTGCCAAGAAAAACATCCAACCGAGTCCGAGAGGGCGACCATGACACGGAGAAGCCAATGCAAGCAGTTGTTATTGTTGTTATTGAAACATACACATATGTGATCTAGTACTATTGAATCCCTCATTGAGACAAAGCCCGAGCACGAAGACAGATTATAAACAAAGAGCAAAACATTTTGCATTGTGAATTATAGTATCATTTAAAGTGCTTATGATTCAGCCCTATTTTAAAATAGCCAATCGTCACAAAACTGATTACTGGCTCCGAAGTTTTTACCCTTTTCTAATGTATAATCAGGAATATGCTGGTTGAAACACTGGCTTCCATTTCTGTAATTCTTCTACAGATACTGCTTATACAAACTGGCTCTTGATGTTTCAAATCAAATCCTTGACAACAGGTACTGAAACAGTGCCAATGTACAATTGATCAGATACCTGATCACTGCCAATGTAATTGCTGCTAAGATATTAACTTAGGACAAAGAAAATGATAAACGCTCAGTCAAATGATGAAGAAGGCAGCAAAATATGTGTTCAAAAAAAAAAAAACATGATGGAGGCTGCTATAACAGGGCACAAGGACATTTCCTGTGGTGACGACAACACCATTGACGTAAGCTTTGCTCCCTTTTACAATCACAGTTTTTCTTCATTTTTCATCAATTTTGGCTACAAATCGTCGCAAGAACACATGGGGTAACATCTACTTATTATATCATATTAAATTACAAAATCATGCCAAATAGCTCGTCTGGCCATCAAGTGAAGCGCAGTGATCTGGTGGGACAAGCCTTGATGCCTTGGTTTCTAGCCAGTTCAAATAAATATGTGACAAAGTTGATCTCAAAACCGTGTCAACCAAGCAGGCTTGCGTTCAACCAGTCCCTGCAAATATGCAAGGGGAAATAATGTAAACAGAGGAAAGGAAGCACTCAATATGGTTATTAAAAAGAAGTACAACTTCTTTGTGGGGTATTACAAACTATAGCTTCATGACACTTGTAGACTCTTCCACTTACTTGCTGATATCATCGAGGTGGTCGTCGAAATCAACAACTTGCTGCCATTTCTTCGTGGTAACATGATCAGCTAAGACCACATTGGTAGATGGCTCTTTCAGTTTGAGCTGACTACTTCCATCAGATCCAGCCTGACGCCAGCTTTTTGATGAATCCCTGGTGTATAGCTGCACGTGCCAGGAAACAATGTGTCATGAATCATACAAGCTAAAGAAACAGAATGGTGTTGGCGTTTTATCATGATTCTTAGCCAGGCAATTTAGGGCCCGTTCGGATCTCGTCTGGCTTCCAGATTCCAGAGAATCTCGCGAGAAGCCAGCCGAACAGTTCAACTCCCGGAATCCAGCTTCTGAAGAACGGGCGAACCTGCGTGCAAATTTGTGGAGCAGCTATCGCCCAGCTTCGCGAAAACGAGAAGCGGGAGTTGCTCCAAATTACGTGGTAATGCCATCCTGAAGTGCTACAGCCCACCGAGCGAATCGTTTTCCTATCGCTAAAGCCCTGCATGAACCGTTTTCTCTCAGCGAACAGTTTTCCTATCGCTACAGCCGACCAAGTCGGCAGCCGAACGCTCGCCCAGCTCCCGCGAGAAGCCAGCTCGCCCAGCTCCCGCGAGAAGCTGGCTCGTTTGGGAAGCTGGAGAGCTTCCGAACGGGCCCTTAGTCCCTCACGTTTTCTCTGTTTTTTTCTCACAACTGAGTCTAAGTGGAAATTTTTTTGATTATTTCTACAAGTAATTCAGGGCTTGGTTAGTGTTTTTCCCCCATAATGCAGGATGCAAAATGTAACCATATATTGAGTAAGCTTTACTAGTGTAGTCAAGGATTGTAACCCTGCCTCATGGGTCCTAGTTGATATTTATGCTACAAATGCACAACGATCAAAATACTTCCATTGGAATTTCTGAAAAAATTGTAATCCCTCTGTAAAGAAATATAAGACTGTTTAGATAGAGTACTCTCCAGGGGAGTTATCTAAAATTCATCCACAGCGTATTAGTCAGAATACGCAGACTGAGCAAAATCCATTCAAAACATGCAGATTGAAACAAATCTCAGTCAGTTGCTACTTATAAATAGGAGATATGACTACAAGAATTACAATTTACAAGTCAGCAATTGATGAGCATTGGGAGATATAAGCTACTAGCATAGCCCTCCGCTGAAAAGTAACACTTTGAGATGCTTAATCTGATGCTCTACTAATCACCAGATATATCAGCTTGCAGAAAGATTTCGAGGTCATTGTAGTCCAGCATTTGCTTCTATATATCCGAAAATCTTAACCTAACAAGTTAATATGACAACTCCAAAACTGATTCTTAAGTCATAAGGTAATGAAGTAACAGTGTAACACTGCTATCTCTGTTGGTAGGTATAGAACACATATGCCCAAACATATTGCTGCTACTCCTGCTTTTAGACTTAAGGTGAACAGATTGCACCAGTGGTTCATAAACCCAAGCATAATGCTTCTACTCTCACTTTTGCACTGAAAGCAGACCAATTGCATAATAATTATTTCATGCAGAAGATGGCTGCTTGCATTTCATGGTATTTAGAGGGGCATATGATAGTTTACTTGTTTGTTCAGCAACTTTTCAAATTAAGTTGTGATAAATTAAAATGTATGCATTGCTCACAGTGGTTAAGTTCAACGAATATGTTAGTGTTCAGGTAATGTTAGGTAATTTACTGATTTGTGAGAAGAAACATGGTTGCCTCATGGAAGCAGTGCCATATTAGTTGAAACTATTCTACAATGATTCAGAAAGTATGCACTTAAGCAGCTGTAAAGCAAACTTTCTCTTCCCGAAGCCACCACCACAACTAGTTCAATGCATGAAAAATGAAAGAATACAAGGACTCAAGAGAGAAAAGAATGCTCATGTTCGACCATTCATCATTCAAACATATTGATTAGGGGGCAGGGGGTGCATGAGAGGATCTCTTAAGAATTAGTTCAAATTTGACCCAAAAAAACCGCGCATTCGAACAAATTAAGCAATTAACTTGCAAGACAACATACTATCTCTAGCAAGAAGTGAATTATCTAGTGGGAGTTTGACAAGTCAATAATATTGCTGCAAGATCTATTCCATCACTAGGTAGAAAGTCAATACATGGTACTACCTCCATCCCGGTGTATAAGTCATTCGCGTAGTTCTAGGTCGATAATTTAACTATCTAAATATGTATTATATGTGACAAAAAATATATATTTAGAAACTACATCCGCGTGGAAATCTAGTGATATACTTTTCATGACATATAACACATATTTAATTCCTCAAATCGATGACCTAGAACTACGCGAATGACTTATACACCCGGACGGAGGAAGTATAATTTTCGTAGTTACCAGTAAAAACTTACTAGAAGATACAGTATCTAAGGAAACATACTAATCTGTTGCTATCAATTTAAAAGCAATGAAGGGATACTGATTTCCATAGATCATGGCGCGAGTACCTGAACAACTTCGTCGCGGCTGTTCCCCTTGACCACCTCCTCGAGCTTCACGTTGTCCAGCTGATCAAACCAACACAAAATCAGCAAAGGAGAACCCCAATCAGCACCCAAGCGAGATCTCCGCACCCCATAACCGCTCAAGACAGGGGGGAACAGAGGAGAGCACCCACCAGCAGCACGGCGGCGCGGGGGAAGTAGCGGAAGATGTGGTCCCCGACGCGCTTGGCGACGGCGGGGAGGTCGGCGTCGTCGCGGCGCGCGTTGGCGTGGTAGTATCCGACGACGGCGAGGCCCTGCGCCTGGAAGTGGTCCTCGACGAGGGTGAGCGCGAGCTCGAGCGTGGGGAGCAGCGGGAGGTGGTGCGGCTGGTGGGAGAGCGGCACGGCGTCGGCGACCGAGACGACGGCCGGGGAGGCGGCCGGGTCCGCCAGGCGGCCGACGAGGAGCCCGTTGACGGCCGCCGCCGGGTGCTTGAGCGCGTGCAGCGCGAGCTTCACGTACGCCGCCTGCGCGACCTCGTACCGGCACTCCACGCCCATCGCGATCCGCCGGGGAGGCCGCTTCCGGTCGGGTTTTCGCTGCCTCTCTCGTGCGCGGCGGCCGTCGTCAGATCTGGGTGGAGGGGATGGGATCGGAGTGAGTATCAATCAGATCGGCTTTGGAGCTTTGGAAGGGGAGAGGAGAGGCTCCCGTTGCTGGCCGCCCGATTGGTTATGGACGATCACAAGTGAGTTGGGACCTGGAAAATCAGGCCCAAGGGCTTATCTTGTTTTACTTTTTGAGATGAGACAAATGCAGTACACACCCGTACACTCAAACCATATGAACCCACACACATACCCTGCATCCATGAGCACCTTTGAGAGGCTACACCGACGAATCTCGAAATTAACGAAGTCATTGTCGAGACCCACTAAAAGAGCACCGCTGGAGAGTTTAGAACAAAATGTGAACCCGATGGACAAGTTTCACCACAAGGAACCTACAGTTAGTCTGCGGGTTTGTCTTATTCTTGAGCTTGCTACATATCTTACACCGTCGTGGACATGTTCAATAAGGATAAAACATGAATATTGTTGCACAAGGGTTTCCCTCACAAGTTGTATCAGTTGTCGGTGATCTCGCCCTATATCCATAATCCGATGATTGGCCCTCCAAAAGTCCCCTTCTTCTCGATCCAACCAGTGATTCTTCCCGTAGTCTCCTGAGGACTAATCTCCAGTGTTGTACGACATCCATGGTTCAGATCCCCAACGATTGCGATCTGATCTAGGTAGTCAAACTCCTCCATGTTCTACCTCGTAGCCATTCACGTTTTGACACGTGAAACTGATGACGGGGCTCGTCAGGTTGGTGGATCCGTGAGCGATCGCAAAATTTACTAGATCATGCTGGCGCGCGTTGCTGCGCCCGTTTTTTGGTGTAATTGATTGTTAGTCATTGATACGAAAATATGTAGGCATGTTGTTAAGTAATTTTGCATTGTACTTTGAGCTTGGAATGTGATTCAAACATGGCACGTCAGACGGGTTTATAGTTTAGATCTCCCGTAGACATTTCTAAAGCCCGAGGAAGAATTTTTATACAATGCTGCAAGAGCAAGATTTTTTATTTTGCAATATGTTTATTTTTTCCGAATTGCAGATATCAAAAGGCGCATGGAGAAGGATATTAACGAAGTGACAAAGGTTGCACGACTCGCAAAATCAAATCTTTTCCTACTAATAAATCAGCGGTCGCTTCTGGATGTCCGTCGTTGGTCGTTTTGCAAAAAAAGTCCCCCTATTTCTTAGAAATTAACCCGTGGTCCTACTTAAATCTGGATAAGGTTTGGTTTTTTGCAAAAAACACCCTGCCTCCACTAAACCGCCGTGCACGCCCCTCCGCTTGCCGCCGGCGCTGACTCCGCAGAAGCCAAGGCAGGAGATGCGTCGCGGCGGGCGTATGCGCCGCCCGAGCCCAGGAATGGGGCGAGGCGTCGCGGCTGCCGTTGTAGAGTGCGGCGTACCGAGGCGTCGCGGCGGCCGTTGAAGGGCGCGGCGGACCGAGGCGTTGAGGCGGAGGATGATAAGGCGGCCGGCATGCTTTCTTGGGGCGAGGCGTCGCGGCGTGGCAGCAGCACGCGAGGGCGTTGTGGAGCGCGCTGCGGCGGGGCGGCTTCAGGTCGTATTGGCTGAACTGGACTGTGGGCGCTACCGCAATGGCGAACTAGAGGAGAGGCTCCGGCAGTGAGCCAGGCATGGCTAGGCATCGCGAAGAGCCACGAGGTCGTCGCCGCCGGCCTCCGCGCCACACTGGACCAGCTGCTGCAGCCCACCTGTGAAGTTGCTCTGGGACGCCTGTGTTCTGCCATTTTGGTGCTCCGTTGCCGGTAGCTGTCCCTGTGCGGTGCGTGCGAACCCGCCGTGGCGACCTGCCCCGTGTGCGCGGCACCAAGTACTCCTCATTCCATGTCAAGCCATGCCGACGACGATGGACGTACGTGCGTCGCGCTGTGCTCGCGCGTGAGACCGTGCCTAATTTGGAAAGATTGCAGACCGTGTCCTTGTCGAACAAAATTCAATGGAGTGTCCAATCCGGATTGTTGCTTTCTGCTATAAGAGGAAGGGTAGTCGGCCAGAATCTCCATCAGATCAATTTTGGACGAAACATCCAATGTCTTCGCCAAGTTCGCCGGAGGAAGAAGCGTCGAGTTCGCCGGAGGAACAACAACATCCGTCGAGCACTCCAATGTCGCCTGCGGCGGCTACACCAGAGGTATGTTTGTGCCCTGTTTGATTAATTTTTCTGTCCCCTGTCTCGCTCGCGAGCCCGTGCGCGGCGACTGTTGCTGCTCGCGAGCTCGTGCGCGTCCCTGCTGCTGCCGCTGCTTGCTTATGCCCCGTGCGTGGTGACTCCCTGCTGCTGCCACTGCTCGCTCGTGCAACGTGCGCGGCGACTGTTGCTGCTCGCGCGCTCGTGCGCGTCCCTGCTGCTGCCCTCTCTGGCTAGCCGAATCACTCTGAAGCTGTGAACCTAACACGTGTGTTCTGAAACTTCTGAACTGAATGCTTGAAAGATCGTCTTGTCCTGAAAAAATTTGCTTGCTTGTCACTGTTTGAACTGGTTATTCCTCAGTTATAGTGCTTGATGGATTCTGTGGTAGCCTTACTCATATATTACCAACGAAATACAATTGCAGCCAGAAATCTGATTGGTCATTCTTCAGTTATAGTGGTACTAATGAAATCCAATTGCTTAGTCATCTATTAGCTTTGCAGTGGCATACACATGAATAGATATCTCAGCGTGTACTACAAACATCTTATGTTGGATATATGTGTGCTTTTCAACATATATTTGAAGTGTAACCAGTCTTTCGCAGTTGGATGTATTCTGAACATATGACTTTATCTCCTGAACCCATGGTTAGGGGACCTACCCTACTGGAAAGACCTAGAGATCTGCTCTTCGATCGACGTGATGCACGTGACGAAGAACCTTTGTGTGAACCTGCTAGACTTCTTGGGCGTGTATGGGAAAACAAAAGATATAGCTGAGGCACGGGAGGACCTGCAACGTTTGCACGAAAAAGAAAACATGCCTCCAAAGTAGTATGAAGGTCCTGCCAGCTACGCTCTTACCAAAGAAGAGAAGGAAATCTTCTTTGAATGCCTACTTAGTATGAAGGTCTCGACTGGCTTCTCGTCGAATATAAAGGGAAGAATAAATATGGCAGAGAAAAAATTCCAAAACCTAAAGTCTCATGACTGCCACGTGATTATGACGCAACTGCTTCCGGTTGCATTGAGGGGGCTTCTATCGGAAAACGTCCGATTAGCCATTGTGAAGCTATGTGCATTCCTCAATGCAATCTCTCAGAAGGTGATCGATCCAGAAATCATACCAATGCTAAGGAGTGATGTGGTGCAATGTCTTGTCAGTTTCGAGCTGGTGTTCCCACCATCCTTCTTTAATATCATGACGCACGTCCTAGTTCATCTAGTTGACGAGATTGTCATTCTGGGCCCCGTATTTCTACACAATATGTACCCCTTTGAGAGGTTCATGGGAGTCCTAAAGAAATATGTCCGTAACCGCGCTAAGCCAGAAGGAAGCATCTCCATGGGCCATCAAACAGAGGATGTCATTGGGTTTTGTGTTGACTTCATTCCTGGCCTTAAGAAGATAGGTCTCCCTGAATCACGGTATGAGGGGAGACTGACTGGAAAAGGCACGCTTGGAGGGGACTCAATAACATGCAGGGACAGATATTCTTGGTCTCAAGCACACTACACAGTACTAATGAACTCTACCTTGGTGACCCCGTATGTCGATGAACACAAGAACAGTCTGCACTCCAAACACCCGGAGCGGTGCGGCGACTGGATTACAAGTGAACACATCAGGACTTTCAACAGTTGGTTGGAAACACGTCTCAGAGGTGAGAACACTGTTTGTGCTGAGCTGTACTCGTTGTCCAGGGGGCCATCTTCAACTGTATTGACTTACAAAGGATAAGAGATAAATGGGAATACATTTTACTGTTGGGGAATGTTGCAGAAAATAAAAAAATTCTACGCTTTCACCAAGATCAATCTATGAGTTCATTGTTGGGGAACGTAGTAATTTCAAAAAATTTCCTACGC
Organism: Triticum dicoccoides; assembly: GCF_002162155.2. NCBI lineage: Eukaryota > Viridiplantae > Streptophyta > Magnoliopsida > Poales > Poaceae > Triticum > Triticum dicoccoides. The sequence goes on from NC_041383.1 coordinate 63,508,681, forward strand.
ACACGCAAGATCATGGTGATGCATAGCAACGAGAGGGGAGAGTATTGTCCACGTACCCTCGTAGACCGTAAGCGGAAGCATTATGACAACGCGGTTGATGTAGTCGTACGTCTTCACGATCCGACCGATCCAAGTACCGAACGTACGGCACCTCCGAGTTCAGCACACGTTCAGCTCGATGACGATCCCCGGACTCCGATCCAGCAAAGTGTCGGGGATTAGTTCCGTCAGCACGACGGCGTGGTGACGATGATGATGTTCTACCGGCGCAGGGCTTCGCCTAAACTCCGCGACGATATGACCGAGGTGGAATATGGTGGAGGGGGGCACCGCACACGGCTAAGGAACGATCTTGAAGATCAACTTGTGTGTTCTAGGGTGCCCCCTTGCCTCCGTATATAAAGGAGGGAGAGGGGAGGTGCGGCCGGCCCCTAGGGGCGCGCCTGGAGGAGTCCTACTCCCACCGGGAGTAGGACTCCCCCCTCTTGCCTTGGTGGAGAAGGAAAGGGGGGAGGGGAAAGAGGAAAGGGGGGCGCCCCCCCCCCTTCCTTGTCCTATTCGGACTAGGGGGGAGGGGGCGCGCGGCCTGCCCTGGCCGGCCCTCCTCTTCTCCCTCATGGGCCAGTAAGGCCCATTAACCCCCGGGAGGGTTCCGGTAACCCCCCGGTGTTCCGGTAAAATCCCAATTTTACCCGGAACCATTCCGATATCCAAATATAGGCTTCCAATATATCAATCTTTATGTCTCGACCATTTCGAGACCCCTCGTCATGTCCGTGATCGCATCCGGGACTCCGAACAACCTTCGGTACATCAAAACTTATAAACTCATAATAAAACTGTCATCGTAACATTAAGCATGCGGACCCTACGGGTTCGAGAACTGTGTAGACATGACCTAGAACTATTCTCAGTCAATAACCAATAGCGGAACCTGGATGCTGATATTGGCTCCTACATATTCTGTGAAGATCTTTATCGGTCAAACCGCATAACAACATACGTTGTTCCCTTTGTCATCGGTATGTTACTTGCCCGAGATTCGATCGTTGGTATCCAATACCTAGTTCAATCTCGTTACTGGCAAGTCTCTTTACTCGTTACGTAATGCATCACTCCGTAACTAACTCATTAGCTACATTGCTTGCAAGGCTTATAGTGATGTGCATTACCGAGAGGGCCCAGAGATACCTCTCCGATAATCGGAGTGACAAAACCTAATCTCGAAATACGCCAACCCAACATGTACCTTTGGAGACACCTGTAGTACTCCTTTATAATCACCCAGTTACGTTGTGACGTTTGGTAGCACCCAAAGTGTTCCTCCGGTAAACGGGAGTTGCATAATCTCATAGTTACAGGAACATGTATAAGTCATGAAGAAAGCAATAGCAACATACTAAACGATCAAGTGCTAGGCTAACGGAATGGGTCATGTCAATCACATCATTCTTCTAATGATGTGATCCCATTAATCAAATGACAACACATGTCTATGGTTAGGAAACATAACCATCTTTGATTAATGAGCTAGTCAAGTAGAGGCATACTAGTGACTATATGTTTGTCTATGTATTCACACATGTATCATGTTTCCGGTTAATACAATTCTAGCATGAATAATAAACATTTATCATGATATGAGGAAATAAATAATAACTTTATTATTGCCTCTAGGGCATATTTCCTTCAGTCTCCCACTTGCACTAGAGTCAATAATCTAGATTACACAGTAATGATTCTAATACCCATGGAGTCTTGGTGCTGATCATGTTTTGCTCATGGAAAAGGCTTAGTCAATGGGTCTGCAACATTCAGATCCGTATGTATCTTGCAAATCTCTATGTCTCCCACCTGGACTTGGTCCCGGATGGAATTGAAGCGTCTCTTGATGTGCTTGGTCCTCTTATGAAATCTGGATTCCTTTGCCAAGGCAATTGCACCAGTATTGTCACAGAAGATCTTCATTGGTCCCGATGCACTAGGTATGACACCTAGATCAGAAATGAACTCCTTCATCCAGACTCCTTCATTTGCTGCTTCCGAAGCAGCTATGTACTCCGCTTCACGTGTAGATCCCGCCACGACGCTTTGTTTAGAACTGCACCAACTAACAGCTCCACCATTTAATAAAAGCACGTATCTGGTTTGCGATTTAGAATCGTCCAGATCAGTGTCAAAGCTTGCATCGACGTAACCATTTACGACTAGCTCTTTGTCACCTCCATATACGAGAAACATATCCTTAGTCCTTTTCAGGTATTTCAGGATGTTCTTGACCGCTGTCCAGTGATCCACTCCTGCATTACTTTGGTACCTTCCTGTCAAGCTTATTGCTAAGCACACGTCAGGTCTGGTACACAGCATTGCATACATGATAGAGCCTATGGCTGAAGCATTGGGAACATCTTTTATTTTCTCTCTATCTTCTGCTGTGGTTGGGCATTGAGTCTGACTCAACTTCACACCTTGTAGTACGGGCAAGAACCCTTTCTTTGCCCGATCCATTTTGAATTTTTTCAAAACTTTATCAAGGTATGTGCTTTGTGAAAGTCCTATTAAGCGTCTTGATCTATCTCTATAAATCTTGATGCCCAATATATAAGCAGCTTCACCGAGGTCTTTCATAGAAAAACTTTTATTCAAGTATCCCTTTATGCTATCCAGAAATTCTATATCATTTCCAATTAATAATATGTCATCTACATATAATATCAGAAATGCTACAGAGCTCCCACTCACTTTCTTGTAAATACAGGCTTCTCCAAAAGTCTGTATAAAACCATATGCTTTGATCACACTATCAAAGCGTTTATTCCAACTCCGAGATGCTTGCACCAGTCCATAAAATGGATCGCTGGAGCTTGCACACTTTGTTAGCACCTTTTGGATCAACAAAACCTTCTGGCTGCATCATATACAACTCTTCTTCCAGAAATCCATTCAAGAATGCCGTTTTGACATCCATTTGCCAAATTTCATAATCATAAAATGCAGCAATTGCTAACATGATTCGAACAGACTTAAGCATCGCTACGGGTGAGAAAGTCTCATCTTAGTCAACCCCTTGAACTTGTCGAAAACCTTTCGTAACAAGTCGAGCTTTATAGACAGTTACATTACCATCAGCGTCAGTCTTCTTCTTAAAAATCCATTTATTCTCAATGGCTTGCCGATCATCGGGCAAGTCAACCAAAGTCCATACTTTGTTCTCATACATGGATCCCATCTTAGATTTCATGGCCTCTAGCCATTTTGCGGAATCTGGGCTCATCATCGCTTCCTCATAGTTCGTAGGTTCATCATGGTCAAGTAACATGACTTCCAGAATAGGATTACCGTACCACTCTGGTGCGGATCTTACTCTAGTAGACCTACGAGGTTCAGTAGAAACTTGATCTGAAGTTTCATGATTAATATCATTAGCTTCCTCACTAATTGGTGTAGTTGTCATAGGAACCGGTTCTTGTGATGAACTACTTTCCAATAAGGGAGCAGGTACAGTTACCTCATCAAGTTCTACTTTCCTCCCACTCACTTCTTTCGAGAGAAATTCCTTCTCTAGAAAGGATCCGAATTTAGCAACGAAAATCTTGCCCTCAGATCTATGATAGAAGGTGTACCCAACAGTTTCTTTTGGGTATCCTATGAAAACACATTTCTCCGATTTGGGTTCGAGCTTATCTGGTTGACGTTTCTTCACATAAGCATCGCAGCCCCAAACTTTAAGAAACGACAACTTTGGTTTCTTGCCAAACCACAGTTCATAAGGCGTCGTTTCAACGGATTTTGATGGTGCCGTATTTAATGTGAATGCGGCCATCTCTAAAGCATAACCCCAAAACAATAGTGGTAAATCAGTAAGACACATCATAGATCGTACCATATCTAGTAAAGTACGATTACGACGTTCGGACACACCATTTCGTTTTGGTGTTCCGGGTGGCGTGAGTTGCGAAACTATTCCGCATTGTTTCAAATGTAAACCAAACTCGTAACTCAAATATTCTCCTCCACGATCAGATCGTAGAAATTTTATTTTCTTGTTACGATGATTTTCCACTTCACTCTGAAATTCTTTGAACTTTTCAAATGTTTCAGACTTGTGTTTCATTAAGTAGATATACACATATCTGCTCAAATCATCTGTGAAGGTGAGAAAATAACGATACCCGTCGCGAGCCTCAACATTCATTGGACCACAAACATCAGTATGTATGATTTCCAACAAATCAGTTACTCGCTCCATAGTTCCGGAGAACGGCGTTTTAGTCATCTTGCCCATGAGGCACGGTTCGCAAGTACCAAGTGATTCATAATCAAGTAATTCCAAAAGCCCATCATTATGGAGTTTCTTCATGCGCTTTACACCGATATGACCTAAATGGCAGTGCCACAAATAAGTTGCACTATCATTATCAACTCTGCATCTTTTGGTTTCAACACTATGAATATGTGTATCACTACTATCGAGATTCAATAAAAAATAGACCACTCTTCAAGGGTGCATGACCATAAAAGATATTACTCATATAAATAGAACAACCATTATTCTCTGACTTAAATGAATAACCGTCTTGCATCAAACATGATCCAGATATAATGTTCATGCTTAACGCTGGCACCAAATAACAATTATTTAGGTCTAAAACTAATCCCGATGGTAGATGTAGAGGTAGCGTGCCGACCGCGATCACATCGACTTTGGAACCATTTCCCACGCGCATCGTCACCTCGTCCTTAGCCAATCTTAGCTTAATCTGTAGTCCCTGTTTCGAGTTGCAAATATTAGCAACAAAACCAGCATCAAATACCCAGGTACTACTGCGAGCATTAGTAAGGTACACATCAATAACATGTATATCACATATACCTTTGTTCACTTTGCCATCCTTCCTATCCGCCAAATACTTGGGGCAGTTCCGCTTTGAGTGTCCAGTCTGCTTGCAATAGAAGCACTCAGTCTCAGGCTTAGGTCCAGACTTGGGTTTCTTCTCTTGAGCAGCAACTTGTTTGCTGTTCTTCTTGAAGTTCCCCTTCTTCTTCCCTTTGCCCTTTTTCTTGAAACTGGTGGTCTTGTTGACCATCAACACTTGATGCTCCTTCTTGATTTCTACCTCCGCGGCTTTTAGCATTGCGAAGAGCTCGGGAATAGTCTTGTCCATCCCTTGCATGTTATAGTTCATCACGAAGCTCTTGTAGCTTGGTGGCAGTGATTGAAGAATTCTGTCAATGACACTATCATCAGGAAGATTAACTCCCAGTTGAATCAAGTGATTATTATACCCAGACATTTTGAGTATGTTCACTGACAGAACTATTCTCCTCCATCTTGCAGCTATAGAACTTATTGGAGACTTCATATCTCTTAATCCGGGCATTTGCTTGAAATATTAACTTCAACTCCTGAAACATCTCATATGCTCCATGACGTTCAAAACGTCGTTGAAGACCCGGTTCTAAGCCGTAAAGCATGGCACACTGAACTATCGAGTAGTCATCAGCTTTGCTCTGCCAGACGTTCTTAACATCGTCAGTTGCATCAGCAGCAGGCCTGGCACCCAGCGGTGCTTCCAGGACGTAATTCTTCTGTGCAGCAATGAGGATAATCCTCAGGTTACGGACCCAGTCCGTGTAGTTGCTACCATCATCTTTCAACTTTGCTTTCTCAAGGAACGCATTAAAATTCAACGGAACAACAACACGAGCCATCTATCTACAACAAACATAGACAAGCAAAATACTATCAGGTACTAAGTTCATGATAAATTTAAGTTCAATTAATCATATTACTTAAGAACTCCCACTTAGATAGACATCCCTCTAATCTTCTAAGTGATTACGTGATCCATATCAACTACACCATGTCCGATCGTCACGTGAGATGGAGTAGTTTCAACGGTGAACATCAATATGTTGATCATATCTACTATATGATTCACACTCGACCTTTAGGTCTCCGTGTTCCGAGGCCATATCTGTTATATGCTAGGCTCGTCAAGTTTAACCTGAGTATTCCGCGTGTGCAACTGTTTTGCACCCGTTGTATTTGAACGTAGAGCCTATCACACCCGATCATCACGTGGTGTCTCAGCACGAAGAACTTTCGCAACGGTGCATACTCAGGGAGAACACTTCTTGATAATTTTAGTGAGAGATCATCTTAAAATGCTACCGTCAATCAAAGCAAGATAAGATGCATAAAGGATAAACATCACATGCAATCAATATAAGTGATATGATATGGCCATCATCATCTTGTGCTTGTGATCTCCATCTTCGAAGCACCGTCGTGATCACCATTGTCACCGGTGCGACACCTTGATCTCCATCATAGCATCATTGTCGTTATGCCATCTATTGCTTATACGACTATCGCTACCGCTTAGTGATAAAGTAAAGCAATTACAGGGCGTTTGCATTTCATACAATAAAGCAACAACCATATGGCTCCTACCAGTTGCCGATAACTTCGGTTACAAAACATGATCACCTCATACAATAAAATATAGCATCACGTCTTGACCATATCACATCACAACATGCCCTGCAAAAACAAGTTAGACGTCCTCTACTTTGTTGTTGCAAATTTTACGTGGCTGCTACGGGCTGAGCAAGAACCGTTCTTACCTACGCATCAAAACCACAACGATAGTTCGTCAAGTTAATGCTGTTTTAACCTTCGCAAGGACCGGGCGTAGCCACACTCGATTCAGCTAAAGTCAGAGAGACAGACACCCGCCAGCCACCTTTAAGCACGAGTGCTCGTAACGGTGAAACCAGTCTCGCGTAAGCGTACGCGTAATGTCGGTCCGGGCCGCTTCATCTCACAATACCGCTGAGCCAAAGTATGACATGCTGGTAAGCAGTATGACTTGTATCGCCCACAACTCACTTGTGTTCTACTTGTGTATATGACATCTACGCATAAAACCTGGCTCGGATGCCACTGTTGGGGAACGTAGTAATTTCAAAAAAATTCCTACGCACACGCAAGATCATGGTGATGCATAGCAACAAGAGGGGAGAGTATTGTCCATGTACCCTCGTAGACCATAAGCGGAAGCATTATGACAACGCGGTTGATGTAGTCGTACGTCTTCACAATCCGACCGATCCAAGTACCGAACGTACGGCACCTCCGAGTTCAGCACACGTTCAGCTCGATGACGATCCCCGGACTCCAGTCCAGCAAAGTGTCGGGGATGAGTTCCGTCAGCACGACGGCTGGTGATGATGATGATGTTCTACCAGCGCAGGGCTTCGCCTAAACTCCGCGACGATATGACCGAGGTGGAATGTGGTGGAGGGGGGCACCGCACACGGCTAAGGAACGATCTTGAAGATCAACTTGTGTGTTCTAGGGTGCCCCCTTGCCCCTGTATATAAAGGAGGGAGGGGGGAGGTGCGGCCGTCCCCTAGGGGTGCGCCTGGAGGAGTCCTACTCCCACCGGGAGTAGGACTCCCCCCTCTTGCCTTGGTAAAGAAGGAAAGGGGGAGGGGAACGAGGAAAGGGGAGCACCGCCCCCCCTTCCTTGTACTATTCGGACTAGGGGGGAGGGGGCGCGGCCTGCCCTGGCCGGCCCTCCTCTTCTCCCTCATGGCCCACTAAGGCCCATTAACCCCCGGGAGGGTTCCGGTAACCCCCTGGTGTTCCGGTAAAATCCTGATTTTACCCGGAACCATTCCGATATCCAAATATAGGCTTCGAATATATCAATCTTTATGTCTCGACCATTTCGAGACTCCTAGTCATGTCCGTGATCACATCCGGGACTCCGAACAACCTTCGGTACATCAAAACTTATAAACTCATAATAAAACTGTCATCGTAACGTTAAGCGTGCGGACCCTACGGGTTCGAGAACTATGTAGACATGACCTAGAACTATTCTCGGTCAATAACCAATAGCGGAACCTGGATGCTCATATTGGCTCCTACATATTCTGCGAAGATCTTTATCGGTCAAACCGCATAACAACATACGTTGTTCCCTTTGTCATCGGTATGTTACTTGCCCGGGATTCGATCGTCGGTATCCAATACCTAGTTCAATCTCGTTACTGGCAAGTCTCTTTACTCGTTATGTAATGCATCATTCCGTAACTAACTCATTAGCTACATTGCTTGCAAAGCTTATAGTGATGTGCATTACCGAGAGGGCCCAGAGATACCTCTCCGACAATCGGAGTGACAAAACCTAATCTCGAAATACGCCAACCCAACATGTACCTTTGGAGACACCTGTAGTACTCCTTTATAATCACCCAGTTACGTTGTGACATTTGGTAGCACCCAAAGTGTTCCTCTGGTAAACGGGAGTTGCATAATCTCATAGTTACAGGAACATGTATAAGTCATGAAGAAAGCAACAGCAACATACTAAACGATCAAGTGCTAGGCTAACGGAATGGGTCATGTCAATCACATCATTCTTCTAATGATGTGATCCCATTAATCAAATGACAACACATGTCTATGGTTAGGAAACATAACCATCTTTGATTAATGAGCTAGTCAAGTAGAGGCATACTAGTGACTATATGTTTGTCTATGTATTCACACATGTATCATGTTTCCGATTAATACAATTCTAGCATGAATAATAAATATTTATCATGAATGAGGAAATAAATAATAACTTTATTATTGCCTCTAGGGCATATTTCCTTCATTCATCTAGCAACGAGAGAAAGGAGTGCATCTACATACCCTTGTAGATCGCGAGCGGAAGCGTTCAAGAGAACGGGGTTGAGGGAGTCGTACTCGTCGTGATCCAAATCACCGATGATCCTAGTGCTGAACGGACAACACCTCCGCGTTCAACACACGTACGGTTGAGGAAGACGTCTCCTCCTTCTTGATCCAGCAAGGGGGAAGGAGAGGTTGACGGAGATCCAACAACACGACGGCGTGGTGGTGGATGCAACAGTGATCTCGGCAGGGCTTCGCTGAGCTTCTACGAGAGGGAGAGGTGTAGCCATGGGAGAGGGAGGCGCCAAGAGCATGGGTGCAGCTGTCCTCCCTCCCCCCTGTTTATATAGGCCCCTAGGGGGGCGCCGGCCCTAGGAGATGCCATCTCCAAGGGGGGCGGCGGCCAAGGGGGTGGCTTGCCCCCAAGGCAAGTGGAGGCGCCCCCACCCTAGGGTTTCCAACCCTAGGCACAGGGGGGCCCAAGGGGGGGGGGCGCACCAGCCCACCAGGGGCTGGTTCCCCTCGCCACTTCAGCCCACGGGGCCCTCCTATCCCGGTGGTCCCGGTACAATAACGGTGACCCCCAAAACTTTCCCGATGGCCGAAACTGCACTTCCTATATATAATTCTTCACCTCCGGACCATTCCGGAACTCCTCGTGACGTCCGGGATCTCATCCGGGACTCCGAACAACTTTCGGATTATTGCATACTTATATCTCTACAACCCTAGCGTCACCAAACCTTAAGTGTGTAGACCCTACGGGTTCGGGAGACATGCAAACATGACCGAGACGCCTCTCCGGTCAATAACCAACAGCGGGATCTGGATACCCATGTTGGCTCCCACATACTCCTCGATGATCTCATCAGATGAACCACGATGTCGAGGATTCAATCAACCCCGTATACAATTCCCTTTGTCAATCGGTACGTTACTTGCCCGAGACTCGATCGTCGGTATCCCAATACCTCGTTTAATCTCGTTACCGGCAAGTCACTTTACTCGTACCGTAATGCATGATCCCGTGACCAGACACTTGGTCACATTGAGCTCATTATGATGATGCATTACCAAGTGGGCCCAGAGATACCTCTCCGTCATACGGAGTGACAAATCCAAGTCTCGATTCGTGCCAACCCAACAGAAACTTTCGGAGATACCCGTAGTGCACCTTTATAGTCACCCAGTTACGTTGTGACGTTTGGCACACCCAAAGCACTCCTACGGTATCCGGGAGTTGCACAATCTCATGGTCTATGGAGATGATACTTGACATTTGGAAAAGCTCTAGCTAAACGAACTACACGATCTTTGAGCTATGCTTTGGATTGGGTCTTGTCCATCACATCATTCTCCTAATGATGTGATCCCGTTATCAATGACATCCAATGCCCATAGTCAGGAAACCATGACTATCTGTTGATCAACGAGCTAGTCAACTAGAGGCTTACTAGGGACATGTTGTGGTCTATGTATTCACACGTGTATTACGATTTCCGGATAACACCGTTATAGCATGAATAATAGACAATTATCACGAACAAAGAAATATAATAATAACCATTTTATTATTGCCTCTAGGGCATATTTCCAACAGTCTCCCACTTGCACTAGAGTCAATATTCTAGTTACATTGTGATGAATCGAACACCCATAGCTTTCTGGTGTTGATCATGTTTTGCTCTAGGGAGAGGTTTAGTCAACAGATCTGCTACATTTAGATCCGTATGTACTTTACAAATATCTATGTCTCCATCTTGAACATTTTCACGTATGGAGTTGAAGTGACGCTTGATGTGCCTGGTCTTCTTGTGAAACCTGGGCTCCTTGGCAAGTGCAATAGCTCCAGTGTTGTCACAGAAGAGTGCGATCGGCCCCAACACATTGGGTATGACTCCTAGGTCGGTGATGAACTCTTTCGCCCAGATTGCTTCATGCGCTGCCTCCGAGGCTGCCATGTACTCTGCTTCACATGTATATCCCGCCACGATGCTTTGCTTGCAACTGCACCAGCTTACTGCCCCACCATTCAAAATATACACGTATCTGGTCTGTGACTTAGAGTCATCCAGATCTGTGTCAAAGCTAGCGTCGACGTAACCCTTTACGACGAGCTCTTCGTCACCTCCATAAATGAGAAACATATCCTTAGTCCTTTTCAGGTACTTCAGGATGTTCTTGACCGCTGTCCAGTGTTCCTTGCTGGGATTACTTTGGTGCCTTCCTACGAAACTTACGGTAAGGTTTACATCAGGTCTGGTACACAACATGGCATACATAATAGACCCTATGGCTGAGGCATAGAGGATGACACTCATCTCTTCTTTATCTTTTGCCGTGGTCGGGCATTGAGCCGAGCTCAATCTCACACCTTGCAATACAGGCAAGAACCCTTTCTTGGACTGATCCATATTAAAATTCTTCAATATCTTATCAAGGTATGTGCTTTGTGAAAGACCTATTAGGCGTCTCGATCTATCCCTATAGATCTTGATGCCTAATATGTAAGCAGCTTCTCCAAGGTCCTTCATTGAAAAACACTTATTCAAGTAGGCCTTAATGCTGTCCAAAAGTTCTATATCATTTCCCATCAAAAGTATGTCATCTACATATAATATGAGAAATGCTACAGAGCTCCCACTCACTTTCTTGTAAACGCATGCTTCTCCATAAGTCTGCATAAACCCAAACGCTTTGATAATCTCATCAAAGCGAATGTTCGAACTCCGAGATGCTTGCACCAGTCCATAAATGGATCACTGGAGCTTGCATACCTTGTTAGCATTCTCAAGGTCGACAAAACCTTCCGGCTGCATCATATACAGTTCTTCCTTAAGATGGCCGTTAAGGAATGCCGTTTTTGACGTCCATTTGCCATATCTCATAATCATAGTATGCGGCAATTGCTAACATGATTCGGACGGACTTTAGCTTCGCTATGGGAGAGAATGTCTCATCGTAGTCAACCCCTTGAACTTGTCGATAACCCTTAGCGACAAGTCGAGCTTTATAGATGGTAACATTACCATCCACGTCCGTCTTCTTCTTAAAGATCCATTTGTTTTCTATCGCTCGTCGATCATCAGGCAAGTCTGTCAAAGTCCATACTTCGTTTTCATACATGGATCCTATCTCGGATTGCATGGCTTCAAGCCATTTGTTGGAATCTGGGCCTGCCATCGCTTCTTCATAGTTCGAAGGTTCACCGTTGTCTAACAACATGATTTCCAAGACAGGGTTGCCATACCACTCTGGTGTGGAACGTGTCCGTGTGGACCTACGAAGTTCAGTAGTAACTTGATCCGAAGTACCTTGATCATCATCATTAACTTCCTCTTCAGTTGGTGCTGGCACCACAAGAACATTTTCCTGAGCTGCGCTACTCACCGGTTCAAGAGGTAGTACTTCATCAAGTTCCACCTTCCTCCCACTTAATTCTTTCGAGAGAAACTCTTTCTCCAGAAAGGACCCGTTCTTGGCAACAAAGATCTTGCCCTCGGATCTTAAGTAGAAGGTATACCCAATGGTTTCCTTAGGGTATCCTATGAAGACGCATTTTTCCGACTTGGGTTCGAGCTTTTCAGGTTGAAGTTTCTTGACATAAGCATCGCATCCCCAAACTTTTAGAAACGACAGCTTAGGTTTCTTCCCAAACCATAATTCATACGGTGTCGTCTCAACGGATTTAGACGGTGCCCTATTCATATGGTACGTCATCGTGTCAGCGAGGAGGACGAGCACGTCCGTCGCTACATGGTTGCGTTGGAGGGTAGGTTCGACAATACCTGGCAGGTTCTTCAGGGATCTCACTGGAGTTATGATCCTGTGATGGTTCCTTCTCTTTGGGTGTCCACCGCCCGCGACGATACCCGTCGGGCGCTACGGTTCTAGCTGTATTAGCGATGCTATGTATGATAGTATTCGAGGAGTATTACTAGTGATAATATTCGACGATGTACGGACACAAGAGATGATGTACTTTTGCTTATAATTGAATGCATGCTAATTTGGCTACTATTTTATTTTATGATTTGGTTTTGCTTATTGAATGCTCAAATTGGAAAAGTACTCCTACTTTGAATGCTAAAATTGGAGAGCACTATGCAGAAATCTAGGAGCCCCCTCCTTCATCCGCGTCGTCGTCCCCGTCATCGACCCCCCTCCGACCTCGAGGTGAGACCAGCCAAATCTCCATGTTAATATGAGTCCTATAATATGATTCCTCGGGTTGACTTTAAGTCTGTCGAGTCTCCACCTATATGAGAGGACAAAGAACCCCGACTGTTATCGTGGGGGTAGCTTCAACTTCGTTCCCGTGTGCTAGACACAATGTGTAATGCACTCGGGAACGAAAGGAGGAGCTACCATCACCGACGGTCGCAAATGTCATAGAGGAATCAGTGAGGGAGAGTCTCCAACCATATATATATATATGAGAGGACGAAGAATCCCGACTGTTTCCGTGGGGGTAGCTTCTCCTTCATTCCCGTGTGCTAGACAATTTGGTGTAATGCACTCGGGAATAAAAGGAGAAGCTACCATCACCGACGGTCGAATATGTACAGCACATGAGAGCTAAGAGTTTTTTAGTACATATATTTAATTGTATAAGTTTAATATTTTAATTATGAACATAGGAAATGCCGTACTCGGACGACGAAAACCGCCCGAGGGAGTGCGACTGGTGCCACGACGACCGAGGTATGTGCGACAGGTTCCTTGAGCTGGACGAAGATCGGCGCTTCAGCATTAAGCTCGAGGAGACCTTCGATGTTGAAACGGTACGCAACGACGACAATAGTTTTTTTTTCGTAATTAAGCACGACTTCAACTATTTTAGCGTGTATTTTTCATCTTTTCCAATTCGACTAGCTTATCCCATACTATGCAAGACGCTATGTCTTGGAGAGTATGGGTTTTGAAGACCATGAAAGTATGGAAACAAAGAAAATTCACCTAAGTACCCATCATGGTGAGGATTTTGAAGTAAAATTGTACAATTCTGAGAGTGTAACCCATTTTAGTTGCAAAAATTGGGAAGCAGTTTGCAAGATGTATGATTTTGATGAGGGTATGCTTGTCACCATGGATCTTGGTGATCCTGAAATCGAGCAAGACAATATGGACATTTGGGTCCTTGTTGATACGCTTCCAATACTTCCCCTATGTGAGCTTCTCAAGCATAGTTATTAAGTAATTTATATTATTTATTTCAAAATAGTTGACAGCTTATTTCCATTGATAGCTTATTTTCATTCTTCAAAGAATATGCGGAAGATGGTAGACAAAACCCACTACACCGATGGCTCCGAATTAACTTATAAGGAGAAAAATCATCTGATTGCATTTTGTAATGATCTTGAGAATTACAATATATACAATCGAACTCCTCAACATTATGGTCAATACGTGCCACTAGTGCACGTGTTGAACTACGGTAACTACCATGGAGATACCCTGGTAAGAGTTTTTACTATTACGATATCCGTGCATCTTTTGCATACTTCTAAAACTAGTACATCATTGTTAACTACGAAGTTATTACTATGTTTTTCAACAAATAATCCCGAATGATTGTGTGCCTCATCTGATGTATACGCACGGTCGCCTTGATGTTTTGAACATACAACCAGGTCGTCCTACGAATCTCAACTGTCCATACCGAATTTCTAAAAGAACTGGAGATATGACAATCAAAGAATCGAAAAAATGTATGGATAGTCGTAAGGAGGTTCTTGGAAGCAAAAAGAAGCGAAGCGCAAGAATTGGAGATAGGATGATCTCCATTCTTCATAATGGAGAGTCAGGGTCTATATTGTTTTATGCTATTTTACCTTAAAGAGGGTATTTATACCTCATAATGATGATCATGTGCTAATAACAATTAAGTAGGGTTGGTTCAATGACTATATGAGGATGATGATCGTATGACTTGTTATTAATAACGAGTAGAAGTTGTATGATGATGATTAATTGGTAGGACTTGTTATTATATATGATGATGCATGATGCGAGCGGGTGAAATGAACATGGATTGGATTGAAGTGAAGGCAACATGCATGTGGTGCATGTCGAAAGTAGTACAATCCAAATTTGATCAAGTTAGGATTAGTATTACTTTCACATGCATCACATGTTGCCTTCACTTCAATCTAAGCCATGTTAATGTTAGGCATAGCAGTAGCGTTGGTAAACCAATCATGGAGATATATAAGAAAGGACACTTCTCTCTATTACCTAGCTAATAACAACCTAAATTAACCCCCAAAACCCGTAAACCAGCCCTTTAAAAAAAACCTCAGCTCCAGCCAGCTGCTGACGTGTGGATGCCTGTGGGTTCCGGTTGGTGTCTGGGACCAAAAGCCCCCGTGCTTGGGCTGGGCGCAGCGGCCACGTGGAGGCCCATTGGTCCCGGTTCGTGTAAGAACCGGGACTAAAGGCCAAGGGCATTACTAACAACCTTTTTGTCCTGGTTCTAGAATCGAGACTAAAGGACCTTACGAACCGGAACAAAAAGCCCTTTTTCTACTAGCGATTCCTTCGTTCATATATAGGTATACATTGTAGCTATTGTAGCTTCAAAGTTGGCTCGGGGTCTCGGTTCCGGCTCCACTACTGACGCGCGGCGTCATTATTTTCGGTAGCCGGGTGGAGTGTTGTATATTTGTAGCACTTGGGGCAAAACATATAGGGATAGGTCATACTATGTAAGCAGGATAGACGAGGCCACATCTCCCGCCGTCCAGGGGGTGCGGAGGCCTTTGGGGCAGGCTGCAGCGCGCGTCGCGCGCACACACGCACGAGCCGCAACAACATGACGCAGGCGTGCTAGGATTAGATTGTGCTGAGGCAAAGGCAAACTTCCTTCGCTTCGGTAAAAAAACGTCTTGCAGTAGACCGAAAGTAGTAGAGTAGCAGCTGGAGGTGCCGCGTGCGAGGTGCCTAGTTTTCCGTGTAAAAAATATCCATGGCGCCGTAGAGCATGGTTAATAGTATAGCCGGCTATAAGCCAGTGCCATGTCATCTACAACCCATCTTATAGCTAACATGTATAATAATAGATTAAAAAAGTGTACTACTTTTTTATTATGTGGCCCACCTTTCATTCTCATAAAGTGCCTAGGAGCACGTGCTAGAGCTGGCTCTTCACGAAGAGCCCGCTTACCTTTTCTTTCCTCTTCTCTTTCTTCCAACTAAGCAGAAATATACTAGTTTATTTCTTATAGCCCGCTGACTAAGCTCTATTATACATGCTCGTAGAGAGAATCTCTGACTCTCCACGAGCCTTTGTCCTCACTCCCTCCCCGCTCACTGCCTGCCTGGGCCCACGCCCACGAGGCACCCTCATCAAAACAAAAACAAAATCAATAGAAAAAGAAAACAAAATGCGTACGCACGTCGTCAAATCAATCTGATGGGCCCCCCTCTCTCTCTCTCACTCTTCGCCCCTCATACCTACAGTATTTTATCTTCTTCCTGCTCCGCCCCGCCGTGGCTCTGGATCTGGTGACCTAGCTAGCCAACCATGCCTCGCACTCCACCGAAGCCTTCCTGCTTCGAGCTACTCCACGCCCCAGTATTTCAGCTTCTCTGTCCTGTTCCCCTTGCGCGGATCGATCTACTTCCGGCCGGGCGCGCGGCGCAGGACGGGAGGGCTTGGCCTTGCTGCTGCTGCTGCTTCCTCTCGGCTCCAGATCCCCCGCTCGTTGATGGCCGGCCGGTGAGTCCATGGAAAACTCCAGTCGCTCCAGTATGAAATTTCATTTTTCATTTCAGACGTCCATGGATGGATATATAGATCTGCTAATATAAGTGCGTAAGTTGGAGTCAGTCACCGCGGCTGCCAGTAATTCTCTGTAACTTTGTTGAGTGCTAGCTTGCTTGCCGCTATCGGAAGCCTACCCATCATCGGCTAGCTAGCTAGCTAGCGTGATGAATAGCTTGCGAGGGGCTTGAAGAATCCTGCTACTAGTTAGGATGGTGGCGCCGGGACCGGCCAGGCCAACTGATGAACTGAGCACAGGAGGAGTATTTGGCTAGTAGAACCGAGTGATTAGTAAGCGACCGCCCAGCCAAGAACTCCCAAGAAACTTTTTTCAACTACCAGTAGTGATTAGAAACCACTAATATATAGTAGATGCCACTCTGAGTTGGGTTTAGACTGTTTCTGTGACGACAGAGCAGAGCACCCGGTGTGGGAGAAAGGGAGATGGCACCGGCCGCGCTGTGGCCTCCCAGATCTAGACGCCGACCAAGTGGGTGGGCCCCACGCATGAGTCACCGCGTTCTTGCATTTTCCCCTTTTCCAATTTGGAAAGAACGGGCGGCGTGCACCCCCGCCGCCTAGGCCTAGGCCTAAGCTAGCTGTCCATGCTCAAGGCAGGCCTATTTCAGGGGCACACTACTGGAGTTGTACTAGTTACCTCTTTCCATTTTAGTACCACCAACGACCCTGCGATACAACCGTGTACTAGGTGCACGTTGGAGTATTATTTTATTTTATTTTATTTATTTCCGATTGGGTCGATCATTTGTCCCGGACCTTGCCACTCTAGTCTAGCCTAATTCTTCACTTTTAAAAGTATACTACCAGAAGAATCAAACCTATTATACAGAGCTCATCAGAAATAGAAAGCATCTTAAACATAATAAAAAAAAAATTACGTCTGAGATTCCGAGAGCACGGAACAACCACTACCGAGTCGCCGCTCCTCTTTCAGCCCGGTTTGACCTTGTTGATGAAAGCATGGAAGTCTTTGTGAACGTGCCCCTAAAGAATAGTTCCCTGTAGCCGCAATCGTTGCCGTCTTTGTTGAACTCTTACATAGATCTGAAGCACCTAATCTCGCCACACGACAAGAAAACTAACCTCACCATCCCAAAGAGATGGTAGGAATCTACACTGGAGCTCCGTCGACTACGTCCAAACAGGCGAACTCAAGGGAGGGTTGAAGCCCGAAAGGCAGACTCGAAGAAGAAACACCGGCATCCGCCGAGCGCGACATGTGCGAGGAGGGAAACAAACTTAACCTAAACTACCAACCAAAGCAGATGCACCGAGATTCCCCTCCCTGCCACCGGGCGCCAAAGTAGCAGGTAGAGGGGAGGGAAATCCACGGGCTCGCCGGTGAAGTCTGCAGAAAAAAGTTTGCCCTAGCCGAGGGTTAGGGAAGGAAAGGAGAGAAGACCAAAATCCTCTACACAGCTGCCACCTCCACCTCCTCTCCCAAGAAAGAACTTAGGGTTCCTCTACCTCACATGGGCGCCGCCGCCGACACGCCTCGTCTCGGGTGGCCCTAGGGCCATGGAGGCGTATTGGACCCTAGCCCCTCACCGGCAAGTGGGATCTTCCTTTGTTTTTGGTGCTTTATGAGTTTGTTTAGGGTTTGCGTGCTACTTAGGAAGACGAGATAGTGACGGCTCCCTGAAGATGGAATAAAATTCTCCCCGCCCGCCTCCCGTTCCAGTGATGCGTCTAGCGTTGTCGGAGGGCGTGGAGGTGTATGTCCGGTGGATCTCGCGAGATTCGGTCATTGGTGGTCTTCAGTGGATCCGTTTGGATCCAATCTTTATTCGTCTTCGTTTGTTTGTCTACATGTTGGATCTTTTTTTTATACTTCTTTTCATCGACGACGGCTGCTGTTCTGGTGTGCTGATCCTGTGGAGTCTTAGCACGACGATTTCCAGAATATCTACTACAATAAGTTTGACCTAGATTCGGTGAGGAAGAGGTGATGACGAAGGTGCACCTTCGACTCACTCCAGTGCTTATAGTCTTCGCTAAATGGTCTATGGATATGGGTGTAATTTTCATTGTTTATGTGTTTATTTACTGTCGTGGCAATGATAAATATATCAAAAGTTTTCTTAAAAAGATGAGACAAGAGGAAGTTGTGAGCAGTATAAGTATTCTTGTATCTCTTTTGATTTTGAAGAAAAGAACGAGCACCGCTGGCAATTAAAGTTGAAAACAAAAACTCAAGTACCTTTCATTATTTTTGGTTCGCCGAATATAGAGGGAAACGGTTCCGCATGTACCAAGGGAGTTTATACGCGGCAATAATAATAATAGTAAAACAATAATAATAATAATAATAATAATAATAATAATAATAATAATAATAATAATAATTTATATACATAATAATAAAGGTCTATTGCTTCTTGCAGCATGTCATGGAAATTGCACCCAAAGTTGCAAAATATTACCCAGCATGCCACTTGTAAGTAAGTGATAAAAAATGTTTCACACACGAGAATTTTCCGTCTGGGCCGGCTCAGGCAGTAGGGACTTCATGTATTGCATGCTGGGAGAAGACGCCCGTTTGGGTCGGCGTCCGGGTGGCTTTTTTTTTAATTTAGTTTTTTATTTTATTTTATTTTCCTGTTTAATTATTTCTACTTTAGAAAATTTGGGAGCTAAAAAAGTTCCAAAAATAAAAAAATAAGAACTTTGAAATAAAATGTTTAATAAATCATAAAATGTTTGTGGATTCAAAAATGTTCCCAATTTTATAATTTTGTCTCTTATTAAAAAAGTTCGAAATTTAAAAAATGTTCGCGAAATAAAAATGTACATGATTTTTCAAAAAGTTTGTGTATTAAAAAAATATAATGAAATTAAACAAAAATTTTCCAATTAAAAAATATTCATGAATAGAAAAAGATCCTAAAAATTCAAAAACTATGAGTGACTTACAAAATAGTTTATTCATTCATAAAATGATCATGCATTGCAAAAAATGTTCATTCAAACAAAAAAAGTGTTCATTAAATCAATAAAATGTTCTTGAATTTCAAAAATTGTTCCACCAGTTTCTAAAACAATGTTCGTCCATTCTAAAAATGCACCGATTCAAGAAAATTGTTAAGAGGATGTTCACAATTTTTAGAAAATGCTTGCAAATAGTATAAAATGTTCATGAATTCAAAAAATGTTCAAAACTTTGTAAAAGTGTTCATGAATTTGTAGTTCGCAATTTCAAATATGTTCATGAGTTTTAAAAAATGTTCAAGATTTCACGAAATTGAGAATGATAGTGTATCTCGGTGACGCGGCAAAATATGATCATGGCAATTAGATTATGATTTATTTTTCTTCCGTTGGAGCGCACGGGCCAATTCCCATCTACTAGTACGGTAGTACGAGGTTGATAAGTTTTCTTTCCTAAAAAAAAAGAGTTATCTTTCCTCGTGCATCCCGTGCGGCTATTATCTTCTTCCCCCTCCGATCCATCACATCTTCCCTAGCTCTTCCTTTCTCCCAAACCAGATCTTTGCTGGCGTGGTTTCAAGGCCCATCGAAGCTCGGGCAGCCGCGCGCGCGCTCTATGTCGATGATGAAGGCGGCGACCAAACCTTTCTTCGTAATTGGATTTCCTGTTCCATGGTTTGGATCAACTGCCGGCCGGCCGCCCGATACGAATTCAGCTTTTAACTCCTGATTTCGATCCTTGTTTCTGTGGTATGGGATTAATCAGATCTCAATCCCCTCGTTCCTTCAAATCAAATTTATTCAACAAGGGTAGAGTCGCCTCCAAGTTTGGTCCCTATTCTCAAATTTGATTTGCTCATGCATGCCCTGCAGGATCTCCTCGCAGCCGGCCGGCCGTATACACCGTGTCTGATCCTTCCTCTTTGTCCAGATGTTAAACCAAACACGGTTCGATCTGAGCAGATGGTCAACTTCTTCCTATGCCAGGTAAAGTCTTGCACTCCTGATGAAGTTTCAACCTTACCACCAAGTTGCAAATTTTCTGCTCCTTTTTTCACCTAATTAGAACGAATTGCGTATGCATTATGAAGGTGATTTCCTCATGGTTTTGTCAGGCGAGAGTCGGGAATTATTTTTCAGTTCAGTCTCTACTGTCTTTTTATTCCTGTTCTTCTGACGTTGGATTGGTTCTGAATGTTTTTCCATACTGAAAGGACGTTTCGTTAGCGGTCCATCGAACGTATGCGACTACAATTCATTTGGGAATGGAACGGGAAGTATGAAACCACCTTCCTCCTAACATCTCAGGCTCTCTAGTGAGAATTCCTGATGTCTGACTGCCCGTTCTTTCCGTATTTGTAGACCGATTCAGGATTTACATGTCGATCATCGTTTCTGGAGTGATGGATCTTCTGCAAATTGATCTGTGAAAGCCTTGAAGAAACAAAGAAACAAACCATTCTAATCCCCTGACTTATTTAGGCAACAATAACATAGCAAGAACTTGAAAGAAAACACATTCATTTGGGAGCCCATATCACACGAATTACATTTCAATTGGCATAGGAAATGAAAAGGAAAAGGAAAAAAAAGTTGTTACAGTGAGCTGTTCATTGTGTGAAGATTATCAAATTCATAATATTGACGCCCTTCCCTCCTCCACATGACTACGCAAAAATTATCTGACACGAGGCATTGCCATGTTTAATTGGACGCAAACAGAAGCACCGCCACCAGTTACTTCACGGCGATAGGTCGACAGAACGAACGAGACAGGAAGGGATGAAAGGAATGAAGATGGAGCTGGTTGCGCCAGCCCTCAAAGGGGAGGATGGGAACTGACCATACGGCGGAGGAAGGGGAGAGAGAGGGAGATAAATTAAAGTGATTAGAGGAATAATTACGCTATCAGTATAGATTTGCAGAGGCCCATTTTTTAAGAAAAAAGAGCGAGGACTAGCCCTTGGTTGCCAACTGAGCGACTCTCGGCAATCAACTTAATTCCTAAGGGATTGGATTATATATTGATGGATGGCTGAGGTCGTGTGGTTCTGACAAACTTGTTATTTTTAGAAAACAACCTGTTAAAAATACTACCATATCTAAAAATTGCTTCCTTTTTTTGCCCACTAGCTCTAAAATATTATGTCTTTCTTCCCATTTATCAAAATCTCCCTGTCCCTATGACTTTGCCACTTGTCAAACCCATACGTCAACTAATTGAAGCCACATCACAAAATCTAAATAATAACAAGACTTCACTCTCTTTAAGCAATAATCTAGCGACACATTTGGCATCCCTCCACAAGTCGGGCTTCAACTCTCTGGGAATACGCCACTGCCTCCTCCTGCCCTTGACGACACTATCTTTTTAAAACCGCCATCAAGGCACTTCATTAATTCATAGGCAGGTTAACATCTCATTGCATGGGATTACATCATCAATACTTGAATCAATATCCAGCATAAGTGTTGTCTTGGTGCACACACGTGCATACAATTGGCACTCCTTCTAGCAAAACAAAAAGTAAAACCCTGGAAGTTTGAGAGATATCCCCTCATCTTTTTGAAAACCTGACCGCATGCAGAGCGATCCTCACCTTTCATCCACATAGAGTACAAGACTTGACAATCCGTCTAGAGCACAATGTACTGAAAGTCTTTCTCCATAGCCATAATCACTCCTTCATGGCATGCCAGTGTCCCAATGATGAGCGGTTCAGAGATTGCATTATATTTAACATACATCGCCTGGATAAGACCCATCATGTTCTCGAGCAATCACCCCAGCTCCTGCTATACCTCGACTTGATTTTTGAAATTGCTATTAAATTTTTATTTACTAAAATATTGTAAGCCACCTTCAATTAAATTTTGTTACAAATAATTATAAGGAATTTATAAGGGTAAATTACAATTTAGATTGTAATTCTACTATATACTGTACTCTCGCCGTTTTAGTTTACTAGGTCCATCTAAAAAATCACTGTAACCAAGAAAGACCTAATCAAGTGCTGGACCACGTATTAATGCAGTATGCTTCGTCATGGCTCTTTTCCTGCATTTGTTGGTTCTAAATTAAGAACCAAAATTTGACAAATACCAATGCGGCTCTAATCAATGATTGCGTAAACCCAAGGCATGGGGGCTTACAAACTAAAAATTCAGATATTTTGAGATGGGTCTAACAAGCTGGACGGGAGGGGGTATTAGGCAGTATCATTATGCTTGGAGTTGAAGTGTGATGTCTTTTGAGATTAATGATAAGAATACATACATTTATTGTTCCAATACTTGAATATGGTAAACACATGAAATATGTCAAAGTAGAGGGCAAAGAGGAAGAAAAAGCAAGTCGGAGTATCTTGGACACTTCGGCACAAATTAGGAGAAATAGTAGAATTTATTCTGAAAAGGAAGAATCATGTTAACACCATGGAGCTCTGTGGGTGAATTCATTTGTATCTGTATATAGGAGATTCAGCCAGCGAAAGTTACACATGGTCCACAATCTCTTGTGATTAACGAGTTGCGTATGTCTTACAGTGCACCCAATCTTCGGGATATTTTAGAACTTAGCCCGGGCACACATGCCTCACATTTTAACTCATTCTAGGCTTCTCATCATTTCGTTGTTTGGTCACTCTTGCAGGTTCTAGGCCAGCTACCAAGCATCATCTGCTCGGGATATTTTGCTTACTCTGACATCCCGTAACTCTGTTGAATTACTCTCCTATATACCGTCACGTATAGATGGTACGTTCCTTTTACAGCGAGCTGTACGTGTTGCACAGCACATCTTATCTATTCTACAGTTGCAGAGTTGCCTAGGATTATGTTCTCAGCATTTCCTTCTTTGGTCACCTGTGCAGGTTCTGGGTCAGCCACCAAGTTTCCTCTGTTCTGCATATTTTGTTTCGTTTGACATCCAACAAGTCTGGAAGCGATCTCTTTATAGCGTCACATATAACTGGTACGCTTCTTTTCAAGTCTCGTGCATTTACTTGGGGCTCATTGACACCGGTTAGTCTGAAGTGCATCGGCTATAAACATGGGTATTTTCGATTATCTAAAATTCATTTCATCAGGACATGCATTTCCATGAAAAGAAAATCATCCCATCTGCATCAACATTGATGTCGTAGTGAGACCGAGAGAAGCCGAAGAAAACTTGCCAAGTCCTTTTTCCCATTCTCCCGCGCAACCCATCCTATGGCGGCTCCAGGACTGAAATCCTAGTTCACCCCCCTCCCCCTCTTGCGCTTGAGTCTTGTTTTGTCTCCATTGGCTAGAGGTGAACAGGGCGAGGCATGTCACATGTGGTGATGGTGGCGTGCGACAATGGTGACGACGGCGAGGCGCACCATGGGAACAGTGGAGACAGGCGATGCCGGAGACACGTGGGTGGCGGTTGGCGCTATGTGGTGGTGATGACAATGGTGTAGGTGCCAAAGTGCGCATGGTTGGGCGGTGGGGTGCCAGGGGCACAGTGGCGGTAGGCGGTGCTAGAGTCACCTGGGTGGCATGCGATGGTGATATCAGCACATGGCGGTGGCGGTGAGATGCATAGGGTGGACGGTGGGGCGCACCAGGGCACGATGGTGGTGGGTGGTGGCGATTGGCCAGTCATAGGGGTGGCGTTGGTGGACTAGATGCACGGTGGTGGCAAGTGGTGTGCCCGCGGCGGACGTGTCGGTCTACTTGTTAAGCTCCGACGACGACAAAAAGCGCAAGGATCGCGGCGGCAATGGAAGATTCGGAGGAAGAGGATGCGCCAGCGAAGGAAGATGCAGAGGAGGCCGCTGGTGGTGGCGAGTGGTGTGCCCGGGGCGGATGTTGTGTCGGTCGACTTGTGGAGCTCCGACGACGACAAATAGCGCGAGGATCATGGCGGCAATGGGAGATTCAGAGGAAGAGGATGTGTCGGGGAAGGAAGATCAGGAGGAGGCCGATGGTACCGACGAGGTATGCATCCCCTCGTGGGAGGAGGCGGAGAGGGAGTATGAGTGGGCTCTACCCAAGGAGGAGCACCGGGTGGGATGTCGGGCTCATCGCGCACGTCGTGTTGGAAAGGTCCATCAGCGACGAGCGTGAGATAGTCGAGAATCACCATGACAGGAGTCAATAGCAAAAAACTACCACATTACGGGTCATCGTTCAAAAAAACTACCGCTTTTTTAATCTTTTCAAAAAGCTACCACAAAATTGTTCTGCTGTTACAAAAAACTACCATGTCGCACTGATGACTACTTTGGTTAACTTTAAACGTTATTATGACAGGTCGGGTCCACTTGTCAGGTTGATTGTTTGATTTGACCGTTAGTTTGACCATTGACAGGTTATGACAGGTGGGGTCTAAGTATTTTTTTAGCAAATAGGTCCCTGAAACAAAATATAAAAGCAATCAGGTCCTTGATTTTTTTTTTAAAAAGCAATCCCGTCCTCCCGGGGAGCTCGTCGCCGGAGCCGGCCAGTACCACACCGGCGAGCTCGTCAGGGCCGTCCAGCTCTGGCCGTGGCCGGCGGGAAGCAGCAGCCGCGGCGGGCTGGAACCGCCCGAGTTCCCTGGCTGCTCCCCGCCCGTGCTCGAGCTCGCGGCCAGCGGCGGGGCGGCTGCTCGTGGCCAGCGGCGGGGCAGACCTAAGCAGGCAGCGGCGCGTCCATGACGTGGTGGTGGTCGGCCCTCGCGGCGGCGGCCGTGGTGGTGGCCGGCCCGGAGACGCTCCCCATGGCGTGGTGGTGGCCGGACCAGGCGGCGGCGGCGGCCGTGGCTCCGTCGGCCATGGCGCTCGGGATTTCGAGTGATAAGGGAGGGAGAGAGGGGAGAAGAGAGATAAGGGAGAGAGAGCACTTACATGTGGGACCCAGTTGTAAGTTAACGGTAAACAAACAGTCAACAAACGGTCTGTTTAGTAGCGGGCCTGACCTGTCATAAACGGGATTAATTCTAAGTCGGGTGGTCATTTGGGTTTTTTGGAACAGCAGAACAATTTTGTGGTAGCTTTTTGAAAAGATTAAAACAGCGGTAGTTTTTTTAGAACGATGACCCGTAATGTGGTAGTTATTTGCTATTCACTCCCATGACAGCAAGAACAAGAGCTGCTCTTTTAGCGCCGATGACTCGAAGGTACCATCGTGGAGCATCCATGATGCCGATGAGTCCGGCTCAGGGAAGGCGTATTTGATCTACCTCTCGTCCGATAAGGACAAGCAAGTTTATCTTGTTTTTAGCTCTAAATCTATGTTAATTAGGTTGTAGTTAGTTTAAGTACTTGGTAATTAGGTCGTAGTTAGTTTAAGTACTTGGATATTTAATGTGCACCCTGAAATCTAGCGTAGCGGCATAGGTAGAAATCTAGCTTTGGTGCTCGAAAGTCCGAGTAGGAAGTAGCTGTAGTAATGGACTTTTATTTGCTGTGACAGAAGTTGCAGAAAGTAAAAAACCATGCAAGTGATAAGCTCTTAAGATGTCGGCACTCATCATTCAATGTCTGTTAACACATGTAAGTAGTAAAATAAATTTGATCAGCTAGCAGTAGCACACTTCGTCTACTACCACACACACACACACACAGTGAGTCTCACAAACACAGTGGCTCATTAATGAGTACAAGTGGGACACCACAAATGTTGAAGGCACCAGTCGCAATCTCCAAGAAAGCACTATTCGCATTGCTCTTGTCCACGCGAACAGATAGTACTACCACTCCAGTCTTGCTGCAGAACCCACTCAAACTTCCCTGACATCGACCTCGGGATACGAGCGAGAACCACCATGTTTCATCATTGTCATGAGTGCATCAATGACATGGTCTGAGTCATAGTTGATCAAGTGAAGCAATTGATCAGTACCAGTTCCCGCGAGCCTTGTCATGGAGGCTGGGTAGTTGGGAACTAGGTTGCCATCCTCATTTTGCTCATAAACAATGTAGTTTTTGATGCGATTATGTCCTTCCTTTGCTGACAAGGCATTGACTGAACCATTCATCTGTTGCACTGCTTTAATCAATTTGTCATTCCATCCGTGCACCTCATAGTACTTGTGCAGCAGGGCAACATATAAAGCAAGGAATGATCTGCCCATGCTAGACCAATCATGTAAGTGATCGTTCAACTCTTCATGAAGCGGGACTGCATCCCCATTCTCAAAGTTCTGCTCCGCAAACTGCAAGAACACCCCTGAACGTTGACACTCCCCAAATAATATCATAAATGTCTGCAGCAATCTAACTCTATCATATATCCAATCTCCAATACTAATGCTGTTCTCTGGAGTGAATATTTTCAAGTGACAATTGGTGGGGGTGAAAGCAAGGAGGCATTCCAGTAAGTTCAGAGTTATCCCTTGACCAAGAGTTATCCCCACTTGCTTCGTGTATCCACTGTCCCAACTTAGCTTATTCCCTTTCAGATCAAAGGGAAGGTTTACATCCTTAAAGTGAAACCATCCACCCGGATTTTCCTTGGTTGGAACAACATAGAATGCGATCAGATAACCGTTACTTTGGCGAAATAGAAGCCACAGCACAACCTTGCCGTCCAGCTCAATCTCGACCATGTTGTATGTTTCCTGCAATTCACATTTGCACATCATTTCAACTCCTAGCCATATGTAGGAAAAGGATAAGAAAAAGAAGAAAAAGAATCAGCGAATATTACATTTTCGGAAGGCTGCGTGACTGGAACTCCTTGAATGCTCATTGATCTCACTTTCTTAAAGAGCTTGCGTCTAGCATCCAGAACTTCCTTCAAACCATCATAGTTACTCTGAATGGCGCCACGCTCGTCAATGCTTTGAATATTGCCATCCTGGTCAGTCTTCAGTCTCCATATTACGCTCTTTACATCCTGCAGCAAAGAGGAAGCAACGAGCATTAGTTTCTAAAAATCATTTGCTATGCTTTATCAACTTGCGGACAGAACTCAAGGTCATAAATATATTGCAATCTAGCATTTGCCTCTATATATATCCAAAATTCTGAACCTACAGTTAATATGACAACTCCGAAACTGCTTGTCAAGTCACAAGATAATGAATTAAAGTGTTGCACTGTTATCTGCTGGTAGGTATAACACATATGCCCAAACACACCGCTTCTACTCCTGCTTTTGCACTTAAGGTGAACAGATTAGGTGAACAGATTGCACATATGATTCATAAACCAAAGCATACTGCTTCTACTCTACTTATGCACCGAAAGGTAACAGATTGCACAAAGAACTCTTTCATGAAGAATATTGGAGCTTGCATTTCATGACAATGAAAAGGGGCAAATGATATTTTGCATGTTTGTTCTCACATTAAGTTATGCAAATATTAAAATATACGAATGTGTTGCTCATAGTGGTTAAGTTCAAGGAATATGTAGTATTCCTGTTAATTCTTAGTTAACTTACAGACCTGTGAGAGGCTGTGTATATTAGTTTACATATATAATTCTAATGATGTCAGAAAGCTGTGAGAGGCAGTGGTCATCTAACGAGCAGCTGTAAATTAACTTTCTCTTTTGAAATCCACAACCACAATTAGTTAGCAGCATGTCAAATTGAAAAAAAAACAAGTGAGAGAGAAGAATGCTTGTGGTCGTCCAACACACTGATTAAGTGATATTTGGCAAGACAGATTTCTTTAGGAATTAGTTCAAATTCAAACAAACATAACTGAGCGTTCGAACCCAAATTTCACCCTTTCAAACAAGTCCCGTGTGCAGTACCTGTATGCTGAAAGATTCTATTCACTGCTGGCATAGTCTGAATAATTAAGCAATGAAATTGCAAAACACCATACAATTTCAATAGCAACAAGTGAATGATCTAGGGATGTGTTTAGTTTGAGCCCCAACTAGCCCACCAAAATTTTGGCATGACTAAGACAAGGGCATGGCTGAAAATTCGGCAACTACTTGTTGTTTGGATTATAGCAATTGCACCTACTATTTTTTTTGGCAACATGTATTAATTTTTGCTTAGTTTGATTCCTATTCAGCTATCATGTTGCGTTAACAAAAGCAGAAACAAATGTTAAACAGAACTTAATTAACTACAGTGTGGCAAAAGAAACTGAATGGACCTGTAAAAAGAATGTTAAACAGAACTTAATTAACTACAGTGTGGCAAAAGAAACTGAATGGACCTGTAAAAAGTGTGGATCTTTAACACAGATGTCACCATGCACCTAATTCTACCTATCTCTGAAGACATAGTTGATTATAGGAAAAGTCACAGCTGATTATACGGAGACTGAAACAACTATATTGACATGGCTAAACAGGACTAGTTACACTTACATGGCTTCATACATGGAAACTGGACACGCGCTTAATGATCTATTCAAACTATTGCTGGATGAGATGTCACCGCTTATTGCTTCCGTCAACCGTCAACGTGAACTCATGTAGTTAATCTACCTCACTAATTGCTTCAGTGTTGCAGTACAGAATGAGGCCCCACATATGTGAAGCGGGCAAGCTGGTCTGCCAAATATTTGGCGAGTGCTTTAGCGCAAACGGCATGCCCAGGCGTTGGCGAAAATTACATGGGAGCATGAGGACTTGCTTTGGCGAACCAAAATTTTGGCATCTATATGCAAGCGGAAGGCAAATCTCACAGACAAGTCACAAAATTGGTATGGCTAGTATTGGTAGTAACCAGACACCTGAAGTCTTACCAAAGATAAAATTTACTTTCAAAGTCAATTATATTGGCGTTGCAACAACTGGCAATCCCTTGCAAGTTCATAAATTCAGTTACTTTATTGACTGTCCCTAAATACCAGACCGGTCAAATTCATCAAAACCTGCTTTTTAAGCTAGACGCAGCACAAGCAAGTAGATATTCGCCCAGATCTACTTTTCAAGTAAATATCCTAGCCGGATGTAGAAAATATCCTATCATTTCACCAGATCTAGAGATACGAAAGAATATTTGGAAGCCGAAGATGGCAGGGGGGATGGATTGGTAGATGCATACCGAAATGCTGGTCTGCTTGCAAGCAATCGACCGCCTCGAGGCCTCCTGAAAAGCCAAATCCTTTTTCTTCTGCACCGCATCCCCCGCCCCACTACTCTGGCTGCTATCAGATGGCCGACTGCTGCTACTGATAGTTGCCCTCGTCCCTCCGCGGCTGCTGGATTCGTTGACCGACGCTCCTCCTTTCTTCCCCCCTTCCCCCCGGCCATGTGTAGCGCCGCGCCGCGCCTCCCACCGCCCCTTCCTCTTAGTGCAAGCGACGAATCTGTGGAGAGAGTAGAAGCGGAGGAGCACTTGCGGTGACTGTAAAGTCGACACCTTTCTACTGCCTGCCCGACTAATGCTTCTCAAGAGAGGATGTTTTAGGATATCTCCAAGGCCGGCCCTCAAAAGGCCTGTTGTGCCATTCAATATGGGCCTGTATCGATCCATCGAGTGACTCAGACGTGTTTTCTTTCACAAACGAAACCAAAGACAAACGTGGGGATTTGCAAGCCTCCGGACCACTCCCAAGTCCACGTCTGACCGCTTTGGCCCACCCAAATCGTCCCCTCGTCCGCGATCGCTTCCCACCTGTAACGGTTAGCGCCGCTTCAGAGCGCCAGTGCCGCATTCATGCTCGGCTAGAGTGTACGTAATTTCTCATTGTCGCCGGCATTGAAGCGGCATATATGTCGAGAGACCGTTGCCCACGCTACTTCCCGGTGCAGGCGACTGCTCCGCGTTCAGACGACACCGAGACAAGATACGAACTATCCTATGTGACCTTGAGAAGATATATCGTCCAGCCTTATTTGATGTGATGCTGCATTTGACTATTCATCTACCTGATGAGGCACTACTTAGAGGTCTAGTACAGTACGGCTGGATGTACCCTATTAAAAGGTGGCTATGCACTTTCAAGGGCTATGTTAGGAACAGAGCTAGACCCGAGGGTTTCATTGCAGATGCCTACATTGCTACAGAAGCTTTGTCATTTTGCTCAAAATACATTGAAACAGCCGATCAGCTTAGCAAAGAGGTGGGTGAAGACAATCCCGGGCTCAATGTTTTCGATTATTCTGTTTGAGTCACAGGGAAGAGTCGACAAGAGGACAAAACCTAAAGATTTGGACAAAATGGTTTGGTATCTGTTGAATAACTATTCTAAGATACTACCTTATATCAAGTAAGTGCTTACTGTAGCTTATACATCGTAATCTACTAAACTTGCAGCACATTATTATATATTTAGATGTTTGACGCGGCCACTATGTTGTGCAGCATCTACAAAAAGGAGTTACTACCGCAAAATCCAAGAAACATTGACAAACTGGTTATGACAGGATTTGCGAAATGGTTCAAGAGCCATGCATGCTTTTGAATTGCACTGTCAGTTTTTTTAATATATTGAGTACATAAGATGATCAGCTTGTCTATTTTTTAACCATAGGTTAAGAAGATGCGGGAGAATGGGCATGCAGTTGATGATGCCCTTTACGCACTAGCGACGGGTCCTGATACTCGGGTAAGACATTATGAACCTTGCGTTGTCGGAGATGTGCGCCACAACACCCTTGCACACGATGAAGGCAGGAAGACACAAAACAGTGCCATCATGAGCACTGATACGTACGGCAAAGAGACAACTGAAATGTATGCTAGCATAACAGACATTGTTTAGTTGCAGTATATCTCCAGTTTCGAGGATCATCAGTGTGTGGTTCTGTTGTGCCGTCGTTGGTATAACCTGTTTTCCAGGATCGCAAACCAGAGCTGGTGATTATTTCAAATCCATCAATGTCAAGGCAGCGTATCAGACCAACGAGCCTTTTATTTTGGCAAATCAAGCAACACAGATATTTTTCTTGGAAGACACATTTGCACGTAGCGATGACCGGAGAGTATTGCAATGGTTTGAGCAAAGGAATTCATTTAATGAAGTTGCACAACAAGATGATGCTTATACTACTGCTGACCTACAATATTCCACAGATGTTCCTAATATCTTTGAGAATTATCATGTTAATGACGCTGGCAAAAAGATTGTCTGTTGTGCTGTGGACATACAAGAGTTGATCAAAAAGAAGCCAACGTTCGAGGACATTGAGGATGAAGAAGAAGATGACACTATGGGAATTACGATTCAGACTGATACACATGGCAAAGATGTTGACGCTGCTGCTGTGGATGATGATTAGATTGCTTTTGTCGTATTTGCCTGTCAGAAGACGTTTTTTATCTGCTATGTAAATTGTGTTTTTTATGACAACTGAAACCTGATGAACGTGTTGTTTAGTATTTTGCTGTGAGAACATCACTTCTTATGTATGTTGATTTGTGTTTGGTGATTGTATGATGACTAAAACATGATGACATTGTCGTTTAGTTGTACTCATATTTGGTTGTGAAACTTGAATTTGATGACATAGTTTCCTGTTGGACTGCAATTTGCTCGGCGTCTTCGAATGGGAACAAAGCTGACCCGACAGGGCCTCTGCTAATTTATTTATTTATTATCAAAAGGGCCTCTGCTATTTATTTATGAGCAAAAGGGAATACCCCTGATTTTCGTTAATAGAAATCATTAGATGTTCACAACACTACGCCCAGCTTGCTACACATGTTTCATACATTACTAGTTTCAGCAAAGTGCTCATGACATAGCCACTGAATACATCACGAGTGCTACGTTCACTGCAAATAAAGAGATAATCATCCTACAGAGCACATCGATTGCCCATTATCTTCACAAGCTCTTTCATCTCCTCATTGCTGTCAAGACCGTTCAGCAGTTGTTGCTTGGCCATGATCAGAGGAACTGCATCTTTAACCTTCTGCTTTGTATCTTCCTCTTCTGTCATTCCTTCAGTTACTTGTCCAACACCCAACCTGCTGGTATTGGGATTCCTCGGCTAACCAACTAATAAGCGTAGTTGCATTCCCCCACATCAGCAACTTTCCAGATGTACAAATCACATGAATCTTCCCTTTTCTGCACGAATCAATTTGGAAGATCATCAATCAAACTATTAAAAAAATCAGCAACTGAAAACAATGAAACAACACTTAAACATATTATTACCCATGATTTGTGCATTTGTAGAAGACTCGGCCAGGGTTGAGGATTGTGGTTGAGACGCGATGGATGACTCTGCATGATTTGCAGCAGTGGCACCACACCAACGGTAGCAGGTTGCGATGAGCAACCGACTACAGTGCGTGTGCCGGCAGGGGTGTGATGAGACCCACAGGTGATGGTACGGGTGGCGACTTGGCGCATATCTGGTTGTTGCCTGCTGAAGAGTAGGTGGATGAGCAGCCAGCGGACATGGTTGCTGCAGCCAGAGCTTCTGATGTTAGGCAGAGTAAGTAGAGAAGAGGAGAAGCGAGTGTTGGATATGCCAGTTTCATTATTTGCAGAGTAGCATAGCACCATATATAATCATAGTCTAGGTTTGGATTCGAACCAGCTACAGGAGCACATCTCTCTTTTTTCTAAAACCCAGCAACGTCTCTTTACTAGTAAGCTAGCTTGTTCTGTACACCTTCTCAAGTCTTTGATTTTCTTTCTTTTTTTGTGAGGAAGGAAGGAGGACAAAATTGAGAGTTCCTGGGACTCGAACCCAAGACCTCTCGGTTGAAAACCAAGGGTGCTAGTCACTTATGTGGCGAACGTTCCCTGAAAGGAGGACGGCAGACAAACACATTTTCCTTGCAGTTTTAGTTGCGATGCAAGATCGAATGGTCGCAGTTTCAGGAATGTTATCAGGCGAATGAGCCTAGTTTTTCTTTTCTTCCTATATATAAAAAAATATGCTACTTGGTGTCGGCTTAGTCAACGAACGATTGTGCCAACCTTGACCGTTGGATTGTCATTCAACGTTTGTCGTGTTTCTTTCAGTCTATACTTTCTCCAGCCACCAAAGCCAAACCAGCGCCGGCGGGACCGCCTGCTTCGCCTCCAATGGCTGGTTGTGCTGCCACACACGCATCATGGCCACATCGCACCCTAAAACTCTACGCATCTTTCCCAGCTCTTGTTCGTTCCCGTCCGAGGCCTCACCCTCGTCCTCTGCCTTGGTTCGCTCGCCGCGGCGCCGCCCTCCGGTGTTGTCAACATGATCAACAACCAAGAGGAATAAGGAGATGACTGTACATGATGACGATGACAGTAGGGACCCAGCAGCGCGCACATTAATTTTGTTTTTTCGGGACGGAGAAGGGTATCAACTGGGTTGTGCAGGAGCTATGGCCCGTCTAGCCTACACTTTTATTTCATATGTTTACCACATGAACAGCCCAGTTTGTTTTTTTTTCTTTCTGAAAATGGCTAGCCCAGCTATTTTGTTTTTTGCAGAATAACCAATGTAGGCCTACTTGCTTTTCTACGCCCTGTTGGGCCAGAAATCTTTCAAGACAAGGAGGGATGCATTCTGGCTTGCCCAAAAAATGAGCTATAAGTAATAAGAAATGGGCTATAAGTAATAATAAATGAGTTGTAAAATGAAAAAAATACAACAAACAGGCAATTAGTTCTAAAATACCTTTTTATTTCAGATTTTGATATTTTTAACTTTCATTGTTTTTGTGCGGGTAAAATTTCACTGGATTTAAATTAAGGTGTGTTTAGTTTTTAAATTAATTTGAATCTGGCTAGAAATTTTGGGTTGTATGCTATTTGGGATAGATTTGGAGGCTGACATGTGGGTCTACTAGGTTGACGTATACGAAAGGCTTTGTCAACTAGTCCACAAACGATTCTAGTAGCAGTGGCCGTTGGATGTTAATCCAACGGCCGTGCTGCTTCTTCAATATCTAATCTTCTTGCTCCAGCTGCCCAAACCAGCGCCGGTGGGACTGCCTGCTACCGCCTTCAGTGGCCGGCTGTGCTGCTGCAAAGGCTGCACTGCCCCACCCTACTCCATACTCCATTGCTGGCCAGACCATTCCTCTACTCACCTGTACCTCCTGTTATTTTTCGGCGATGGCAGCCGAACCAGTAAACAATCGTACTCCCCATCGTGTGGGCAACCACTGCCGAGTCTTCCCCGGCTCCGTGTCGTCCCCTTCCTAGGCCTCGTCGTCGTCCACCACCCTGGTGCTCTAGGCGCGGGGTGATCAACATGGTCAACGAACGACATCCATCGGAAGTGGACTATACGTGGAGAGGCTGACAACTGGGTCCATGGCCGCACACAAGGAAATGCCTCCTTATTACGCGCAAAATAATGATTCCTCCACCTGACAGCTGGGACCCACCAGAAGGGCCTCTGTATTTCCTGAAAAAAAACATTCCTCCCGCTGAATGCTCGGACCCACCAACTATATCTTCGCACGCAAGAAAGTGCCTCCTTATTACACAAAAAAAATGAATACTCCCCCTGCAGCTGGGACCCACCATAGTGGGAGGGCCTACTAAGTTGACGCGGAAAGATGGCTTTGTCAACTTAGTCAATATGAACGTACGATGTCCATCCAACGGTCGTAGTGCTTCTTGAACCTCTGGTCTTCTTGCTCCAGCCGCCCAAACCAGAGCCGGTCGTGCCGCCTGATCCTGCCTCCCGTGGCCGGCTGTGCTGCCACGGAGGCCTCACCGCCCCTACTACTACCACCGCTGGCCAGACCATCCCTCTACTCACTCACACCCCCTGTTATTCTGCAGCGAAGACAGCCTCACACCGCAGCCGGACTAGTGAACCCTCGTACTCCTCTCTGCGTCGGCATTCACTGGCGCGTCTTCCCCGGCTCCGCATCGTCCCCTTCTAGGCCTCGTCGTCGTCCACCGCCCTGGTGCTCTCGGCGCGGCGTGGTCAAGGAACGACTTCCATCAGACGGGCCACCGTATTTCACAAAAAAATGTTCCCCCCTGACTACATCTTCGCACGCAAGGAAGTGCCTGACAGTCGGGACCCACCTGGTCGAAGCGTACATAGCTTTGTCATTCTAGTCGTGAACGTGTACGTACATACGATCGGTCTGTCTGCAGGCTACAGCGATGAACCATGGCCGTGTAAGGAAGGGCACATGTCGTAGTATAGGCGCCGCACGTGTCGTAGTAGAGGCGCATACGTAGCATGTCACGCAGTCCCATTAATATCGTGTACACGTACGTACAGCCAGGGTGCAAGAAAGTAAATACGGCCATGTACGTACATACGGGCGGGGTCTCGAACGCCTACTCGCGCATACGTACGGCCAGGGCTCGTGTACATGGTCGAAACAAAGAAACTGCGCCATCGTGTTCATCGGGAGCCAACCGGCTTGGACGGAACAGCCGATCGAAACGAGGCCTAGCTTACCGCAGAACGGAGGAAACGGCCTTGTGTTCGACCAGCCACGGTCGAAACGGGATCCTGTTCATCGGGAGTGGTCTGGCGTACCGCAAAATAGAGGAAACGGACTTCTCTTGGACCTCCTACAATCAAAACGGGGACCTATTGATCGAGAGGGGTGTGGCATACCGCAAAACGGAGGAAACAAACTTGTGTTAGAGTGCTAAGGTCGAAACGGAGGTCCTATTCATCGGGAGGGGTGTGGCGTACCGCAAAACGGGACTCCACGTGATACTATTCATCTCCACCGTCAACTACCTCCACGGGCTACTGTTCATCCATCGTCGACCTCCTCCAGCCTCCACCTGCGACTGTTCATCCACGACGTCTCCCCTCCTGCCTCCACCAGCCACTGTTCATCCACGGGTCTTGTTCATCCAGCCTCCACCGCTTCTCCACCGGCTACTATTCAACCAGCCCTCTCCACGGGGTCCGGTTCAACCTCCCTTCCACGGGCTACTGTTCATCCAACCCTCCACCGACTACTGTTCAACCAGCCCTTCACGGGGTCCTGTTCATCCAGCCCTCCACGGGGTCCTGTTCATCCAGCGGCAACAGCCTCTACTACCACGGGGTCCTGTTCATCCAACCCCCCACCGGGAACTGTTCATCCACACCCAACAACGCTCACTGTTCATCAAGGGAAGGAGGCAGCAGGTTTGATTTGCTTCAGTTAGCAGCAGTAGTGAAGGAATCACTCGGGTTCAATTAACAGCAAGGGATGGATCGGGGTTCAGTAACGTAGCTAGTGCAATCGCTCGGGTTCAGTTAGAGCCCAGCGCCTCGCTCGGGTTCAGTTAGAGCGCAACGCCTCGCACACACGCGCGTACTTTATGAGAGAAACACGCAAATCTCCGTGCATCGCTCGGCCCCGACCACCCACCGTAACCGGGAACTCCCTGATATTTTCCTCACCCTCGCTTCTACCACGATTTTTCCCATCATGGACGACCCAAAGAATGTCATGCAACTGCGTCTCCGGCTCGCCCAGGATGAAAAGCCCATTTTCTGTCATGATTTTTTAGAAGTAGGAGCCCACCACATCTATGATGATACCGGGTTTTGTCACAATTATCGTCATAGAAGTGTCATAAGCATGACAGAAAAAAATTCATTCAGCCCAAAATGTCACAGATGTGTCTTTTTTTTGTAGTGCTCATCCCCTTTTAATAGTATTGGCTTTCCTATGGACTCAATGTGATCTTAGATCTAAAAATGAATAGTCTTGGAGCATTTTGCCAATATGTTTCCATAACATTTTGAAGGGTCCACATCCACATGTCCTTGCCCTACTAACATTGAACTTTCCTGAAATCTGTCTTTGAATATGCATTAGTTCAATGACATATATGTTGTTATTAATTACCAAAACCACCCGGGGATTAGTTGCACCTGCAGTTGGTTATTTAGGCTATTGTAGTTTCTTCCAACGATTCACATCAACATACAATTCAGTCGATATCCTTGTGATGAACTTTTAATCACAAGATCGAAGAATTAATGATAAAAAAAATTGATCATAATTCCCAAGACTACACTTGACTTGACTAATTTTCTCTACATCTTATAACTTGTATGACATTCATACATGAGCTCTACATTCTAGTCTTCTTTTCTTTTCTACCTTTTACTTCTTGTAGTTTTACTTCCAATATTTCTCCTACTCACGGAAGAAGTATACAACTCTAAGAGTGGCGTGAGCCCCAAACTTCCCTTGGCATCTAAGTCTAATTACATCCTTTGGTTTTGTTCTTTTCTCTTTAAGTTTCTTATCATCAACTCATGACTGGCATTCTTTCAGATCTTATAGTTTTTAGTCTTAAGCATAGTTGAACACTTCACTAGAACTTGCAAACAAACACTTATTTAGATATCACATATCTTTTAACCTTTGTTAGTTTCTGAAAACAAATTTTAGTTCCCAGAATATCACATAACTATCCCAAACATTTTGAAGTTCGGGTTTCTCAAAAGCAAGCATACCATAATGTGATCCTATCCTTTTGGATATAAGGATGCGAGTCTCGTCATCCATAGCATCAGCAAGATCCTTCTTGGCACTTTTAGAGGATAATCCTCTCAATCATAAAGATTCATCCAGCTAAATAAGAGCTAATCAATTTCAACTACAAAGGTGGAACCGTGAGCCATAATTCTACAACTATAACACAAATTGTACATAGACATTGTTCATAATTAATTTGCACTAGTGATTAAACTTAATAAATACATAATTGTGCTCCCACTCAAATTAATATCTCTCATAATTGACTTTAAGTGATTCAAGACCCTGACCTGATTCACAACCATTCATGTGAACTTTCCTGAAATCTGTCTTTGAATAGGCATTAGTTCAATGACATATATGTTGTTATTAATTACCAAAACCACCCAGAGATTAGTTGCACCCGCAGTTGGTTATTTAGGCTATTGTAGTTTCTTCCAACGATTCACATCAACATACAATTCAGTCGATATCCTTGTGATGAACTTTTAATCACAAGATCGAAGAATTAATGATAAACAAATTTGATCATAATTCCCAAGACTACACTTGACTTGACCAATTTTCTCTACATCTTATAACTTGTATGACGTTCATACATGAGCTCTACATTCTAGTCTTCTTTTCTTTTCTACCTTTTACTTCTTGTAGTTTTACTTCCAATATTTCTCCTACTCACGGAAGAAGTATACAACTCTAAGAGTGGCGTGAGCCCCGAACTTCCCTTGGCATCTAAGTCTAATTACATCCTTTGGTTTTGTTCTTTTCTCTTTAAGTTTCTTATCATCAACTCATGACTGGCATTCTTTCAGATCTTATAGTTTTTAGTCTTAAGCATAGTTGAACACTTCACTAGAACTTGCAAACAAACACTTATTTAGATATCACATATCTTTTAACCTTTGTTAGTTTCTGAAAACAAATTTTAGTTCCAAGAATATCACATAACTATCCCAAACATTTTGAAGTTCGGGTTTCTCAAAAGCAGGCATACCATAATGTGATCCTATCCTTTTGGATATAAGGATGCGAGTCTCGTCATCCATAGCATCAGCAAGATCCTTCTTGGCACTTTTAGAGGACAATCCTCTAAATCATAAAGATTCATCCAGCTAAATAAGAGCTAATCAATTTCAACTACAAAGGTGGAACCGTGAGCCATAATTCTACAACTATAACGCAAATTGTACATAGACATTGTTCATAATTAATTTGCACTAGTGATTAAACTTAATAAAATACATAATTGTGCTCCCACTCAAATCAATATCTCTCATAATTGATTTTAAGTGATTGAAGACCCTGACCTGATTCACAACCATTCATGTGGACATCACTGATGACGTGAATTTCGACTAGTGGGCAAACGTTTGTTGATCGTATCTCCATATGATGCTTATTTAGCTTTCGATGCTTCGTGCTCTGACCTCAGAATTATTTTGCTATAACTTAAAGACAACCGAGTGCTATCTGCATATATGGTCTCACCATCCCTGTCTTACACCTCACATCCCATTTGTACTCATTTGGACATGACGCACTCTGAAAAGCTTTATAGACGGTTGCAACACTAGGAAGAGCACCTTTTAACTTGATATTTACAGTGAGAGATCACCCTAATAATTGACTATTGCACAATCGAAGGGTGCAAGCAATAAAGGGATAAACATCTCATGCAATTCATAATAGTATGATATGGTATAGCCCTAGGCGCTGGGAAGTCTTCACGGTCTGCTTGAATCTTTAGTTGAAACGTCATTGTGGCGGTAGAAAAATCATTATCGTGGCAACCGTTGCAAAAACGTTGCCATGTCGGCAATTTCAGAAAACGTTGCCGTGACGACCATTTCAAAAACGTTGCCATGGCACCAATTTCAAAAAACGCTTACTTGACACCAATTTCAGAAAACGCTTACGTGGCACGAAAATTTCAGCACCTCCTCCTGCGCCTAATACACCTTCTCCACGACGGGGTCCTCCATGTACAATTGCCACCATCAACTGTAACCTGTAGGCTATCTCCATATCTTTTACATTAAGGGACAATTCCATTCCCCCCTAACTTTACCCACCACCTAGCATTTGGCCCTAATTTCCGTGGATGCTCAAATTTACCCCTCTACCATTAGGTGGTGTTATAAAAATACCCTTCTGCTTTGTTTCCATCCAGTCAAAGGCCTTTGGCTGTCTACGGTACATTTTCTGGACAATTTTGCCCTCTTCGTGCATGCCACTTACAGGTGGGACCCATCCAAAAAATATCATTATTTATTTTATTAGTTCTAGAATTAAACGAGTAGATTGAACCCTAGGAAACATGGCGCACAACGATAAAGCCTGGGATTCTCAAGCCGCCGAACATGGAATGCATTTCCTCAACTTTTTGGCGAGTTTGGAAGAATAATGGTCGCAGAGCCCCCTTCTCATCACGGAGGATGGTGGTGGCACTGATACCGGAACTAGCACCGCGACCAGCACCGACACCAGCACCAAGACCGGCACAGATGGTGGCAACCGGGCCACATATGGTGGTACCCAAGCCACTGAAAAGAAGAGGACATGACGCCCAAATAAACTCGACACCGGAAGACTGGTGGTCCACGAGGTGCACCCCGTATTGCCTCGAGACGTGTCAGCGGGCTATGACAACAATGTAGGATGCATCCTACAAGAGACTCTCAACATCAACGAGACAAACATAAGTGAGTAACCATAATTGGAGCACCTCCTCTGGCTATGACAACAATGTAGGATGCATCCTACGAGAGACTGTCAACATCAACGAGACAAACATAAGTGAGAAAACACAATTGGAGCGCCTCCTCCTAACCAAGTTACACATGAGATACCAGTTCCCCGACCAGGATGACGAAGTCAATCCGTGGGAAGATGAGAATATGGATAAGATAAACCAAAAAGCCCTTAACAAGTTCAGCAATGACTTGAGCTCCTGGAAAGATAGGGTGAGGAAAGCGATGGATAAAAAAGGTTCAATGTATGCCACGATTAATGCTAAGCATCCGAACATTATGGAAAAGGACTACAAAACAATCAAGACTACTTACGCTGCCCCTGAAAAAGGCCTCTTGCAGCAAGTGGCGTGCGCTTCTAATTTCGATGCCCGCATCTACGACGGCGTGGGTGATGGGGTCATGTACCTAGGGTAGGGTCACAGACCTGATCTAAGCACCTTGCTCAAGGACACCCTTGGAAGAGGTCACCTTCCAGTCGACCAACGAGGAAGGTCACTCGACTGACTTGAAGGACTCGACCACAAAGACTCACTCGACCACCAGAAGGTCAAGAGGCACTCTGCATTGCAACGGCCTGTAATTAAGTAGACTTTAT
This sequence comes from Triticum dicoccoides, assembly GCF_002162155.2. Taxonomy (NCBI): domain Eukaryota; kingdom Viridiplantae; phylum Streptophyta; class Magnoliopsida; order Poales; family Poaceae; genus Triticum; species Triticum dicoccoides. The sequence goes on from NC_041383.1 coordinate 63,549,729, forward strand.
GATAGTAAAGACACTTTATGTGGGGCGTTACCAGTAACGCCCCGGACTTAACTCACCTTAAACCCTCTCCTACGTGGGCTGGCTGGGGTCCTGATGCACTCTATATAAGCCACCCCCTCCACAGGTCAAGGGGTTCGGCACCTTGTAACTCATATACTCATAATCCACTCGACCGCCTCCGGGCTCCGAGACGTAGGGCTATTACTTCTTCCGAGAAGGGCTTGAACTCGTACATCCCTTGTGTTTACAACCTCTCCATAGCTAGGACCTTGCCTCTCCATACCTACCCCCACTCTACTGTCGGGCTTAGAACCACGACAGTTGGCGCCCACCGTGGGGCAGGTGTTTTAGCAATTTTGTGGAGAAGTTGCGATTCTTCCGAGTACTTTCATGATGGTGGCTGCTGGAGTTTTGGTCGAGGGTCGAGAGATCCGTCTCGGTGCTCTCACCTTCATCGCCGACGACTCCGCCTGGCTCCAGGAGGCTCCACTCGACGTTGATGCGCTCCCCGTCCGCGGTGCGACGCATTTTCGCGCATGTGTCCGCGGCATTCTGCTGCGGCAACCGTCGACCCCGTATCGGTCGACTCCTCCATCGTCCACCCTCCCGGTCTCCCGCCAGCGCAAGCGCTCGGGCCGGTCGAGGCTTCAGCGGTGGGTGAGGCACGCGGTGGCTCGCTAGACGGGCACCTCTCATGTTGCGGCAATCGAGCCCGACGAATCTCTCTACGGCCTATTCGATCTGTCGACTGGCTCCGTAGAGACTGCATCCGAGTGCGATAGCAGTGATCCAGCGGCGGAAATCCTGATGGTCGACGGGCCCCGCAGTCCCCCTGGCTTCGCCCGTGATGGTGGAGCAGGCGACGGAGGCGACCCCGCACGAGACCACGAAGAGTACCAGCCCGAGCCACTCGACTCTCTGCAAAGAGAGGAACTTCGCCGCAGGAACGTGGATGCCCTGCGTACGCCCATCGCAGGAGAAACCCCCGAGGCTCGCGCCTTGGAGGAGGCACGTTTGGCCAACTTGGCTAAACGCACTCGACTGGAGAATCTTCAGCGAGCACTCGACGAGCGCGCGCGGCAACGAGTTCCCGACAACAGTCGACGTCAACTCTTCCCGCCGACTCAGGTATATCGAACCCCAATCCAGAATTTAGCAGCTGCGACCCGTATAGCAGAGTCTATCCAGCCTTCTCAGTCGGAAGCTGGCAGAGGCTTGATGCAGATCAGGGATCTGCTCCGGGCAGCAGGAGATCAGAATTCGGCCGTGTCGCAGTCGCGCAACAGAATTCACAGTCGATCCGTCGCTGCGAATACGGTTCAGTCGGCTCACAGCCCCAGATCGCCTCCGCGGCGTGAAGGGCGCGAGAATCGGCGAGACCAATATGGTGACCGACTCGACCGAGATGATAGGCGTCGAGTGCCCAATTCCCCTCCGAGGGGTGGGTCTTACACTCCTCGGCGGCAAGATGACAGGCGTCAGCTCAGTGCGGGGCGAAGAGTTCCAGTCGACCCCAGAAAACCAGGCTTCGATGCGCGGTCCATTATCGTGCAAGGTTTGGTCGACCGGAACAGAGCCCATCGAGGTGGATTCGACAGAGATGCGCCCACAAGCAGTCGAGTGCATGTTTCTGGTCCTGAATGTTTCAGCAGAGCTATCAGAGCCGCAGTTATCCCTCCCAATTTCAGGTTGGCAATAGGAGTCAGCAAGTTCACTGGTGAGTCTAAGCCTGAAACTTGGCTCGAGGACTACCGAGTGGCGGTTCAGATTGGTAGTGGAAACGACAAGGTGGCCATGAAGCATTTGCCCCTCATGCTGGAAGGTTCTGCCAGGGCATGGTTGACTCAATTACCTCCTAGCAGCATTTACACTTGGGAAGATCTGTCCCGAGTGTTCATCAGAACATTTGAAGGAACTTGCAAGCGACCAGCTGGACTGACAGAGTTGCAAGTCTGCGTGCAGAAGACCAATGAGACTCTCAGAGAGTATATTCAGAGATGGATCACTTTGCACCATACTGTGGAGAATGTGTCTGCTCACCAGGCAGTCTGCGCCTTCAAAGATGGCGTCAAGAACAGAGAATTAAGTTTGAAATTTGGTCGAACCGGTGACATGACCTTGAGTCAGATGATGGAGATTGCTACCAAGTATGCCAACGGCGAAGAAGAAGACCGACTCCGAAGCGGCAAGCACAAGCCGACCCAGTCGGAAAAGGGAAACACCAGTCGGAAACAAAAGCGGAAGGCTGAACCAGCAGCTCCTGGAGAGGCTCTGGCCGTGACTCAGGGAAAGTTTAAGGGGAAACCAAAAGGATCCTGGAACCCTAAGAAGGTAAAGGATAAAGAAGGGAACGACGTAATGGATATGCCATGTCACATCCACACGAAGAAAGACGAAGAGGGGAATATCATCTACCCGAAGCACACCACTCGCCAATGTCGACTCCTGATCCAACAGTTTCAGGGAAAACAGTCTAAGGACAAGGAGAAGGAGTCGGATAAGGCCGAAGACAAGGAGGACAGTGAGGAAGGATATCCGCATATCAACTCCACTCTGATGATCTTTGCAGATGTGGAAAGCAAGAGTCGATTGAAAGTCATTAACCGAGAGGTGAACATGGTTGCCCCAGCAAAAGCAAATTATCTGAAATGGTCCCAAATACCCATCACATTCGACCAATCTGATCACCCGACTCATATTGCCACCCCTGGGAGGCAAGCCTTGGTGGTCGATCCAGTTGTCGAAGGCACTCGACTGACAAAAGTGCTGATGGACGGTGGAAGCGGGCTGAATTTGTTGTATGCAGACACACTGAAAGGAATGGGCATTCCGATGTCCCGACTGAGCACTAGTAACATGAGCTTTCATGGAGTTATACCAGGGAAGAAAGCCGAGTCACTCGGCCAAATAGCTTTGGACGTGGTGTTTGGTGATTCGAAACATTTTCGCAAAGAAAAGTTGACGTTTGAGGTCGTGGATTTTCAGAGTGCATATCATGCCATTTTGGGGAGACCAGCGTACGCACGGTTCATGGCTCGACCATGTTACGTGTACCTCAAATTGAAGATGCCCGGCCCCAAAGGAGTGATCACTGTCACCGGTGATCGGAAAAAGGCAGAAGAGTGCTTTCAGAAGGGCTCAAAGATTGCCGATTCCCAGGTGACAGCGGTCGAGTTCGAGGAATACAAGCAAAATGCAGATCCGAGTGACTTGCTACGATCCAAGAAACCCGCCACAGAGTCTGCATTTCAGTCGTCCGGTGAGACGAAGCCTGTTCACATTCACCCGACCGACCCCGATGGAGCTCCGACCCGCATCTCCACAACACTCGACCCAAAATAGGAAGAAGCGCTCATCCAGTTCCTCCGTGAGAACTGGGACATTTTTGCATGGAAGCCCGCTGACATGCCAGGTGTTCCCAGGGGACTGGCTGAGCATCGCCTAAGAGTCGACTCATCTGCAAAACCAGTCAAAGAGCATCTTCGGCGGTCCGCCGTCCAGAAGAGAAAAGCCATTGGTGAGGAAGTGGCTCGACTGTTGGCGGCAGGATTTATCCGAGAGATATACCACTCCGAGTGGCTCGCTAATGTCGTCATGGTTCCTAAGAAGGACAAGTCGCTCCGAATGTGCATTGATTTCAAGCACATCAACCGGGCCTGCCCGAAAGATCATTTTCCTCTCCCTCGCATAGATCAAATTGTTGACTCGACCGCGGGATGCGAGAGATTATCTTTTCTAGATGCATATTCCGGGTACCACCAGATCCGTCTGTACGGACCCGACGAGGTAAAAACAGCTTTCATCACTCCATTCGGGTGCTTCTGCTATATCACCATGCCGTTCGGCCTCAAGAATGCCGGAGCCACATTTATGCGAATGATTCAGAAGTGTCTACTCACTCAAATCAGTCGGAATGTGGAAGCATATATGGATGATATCGTTGTCAAGTCACGAAAAGGTTCCGACCTGCTCGCTGATCTCGCCGAAACATTTGCCAACCTCAGAAGGTATGATATCAAGCTCAATCCATCAAAGTGCACATTTGGAGTTCCTGGTGGCAAGTTACTCGGTTTTCTCGTTTCCGAACGGGGAATCGACGCTAATCCAGAGAAGATCGGCACTATTCTCCGAATGAAACGCCCTGTGTGAGTGCACGATGTCCAGAAACTTACTGGATGCTTGGCCGCATTAAGTCGATTCATCTCACGACTCAGTGAAAAGGCATTGCCTCTTTACCGACTGATGAAGAAGGCAGACAAGTTCGAGTGGACTCCAGAAGCTGATGCAGCGTTTTCCGAGCTAAAAGCTCTGCTCTCCACCCAGCCGGTGCTTGCTGCTCCAATCAGCAAAGAGCCTCTGTTGCTCTATATCGCAGCCACAGGACAAGTCGTCAGTACTGTGCTTACGGTCGAGCGGGAAGAAGAAGGAAAAGCTCTCAAAGTTCAGCGCCCAGTGTATTATTTGTCTGAAGTCTTGACTCCATCCAAGCAGAGATATCCTCATTATCAGAAGCTTGTGTATGGAATATACATGACCGCAAAGAAGGTTGCTCATTACTTCTCTGATCATTCCATCACAGTCGTCAGCGACGCTCCACTATCAGAGATTTTGCACAACAGAGATGCAGCTGGTCGAGTGGCCAAATGGGCGATTGAACTTCTTCCCCTTGATATCAAGTTTGAGGCAAAGAAAGCCATCAAGTCCCAGGCAATAGCAGATTTCCTCGCCGAGTGGATTGAACAGCAGCAGCCGACTGAAATTCACTCGGAGCATTGGACCATGTTCTTTGATGGCTCTAAGATGTTGAATGGTTCCGGTGCTGGGGTTGTCCTGGTTTCCCCCAGAGGAGATAAGCTCAGATATGTGCTCCAGATCCACTTTGATTCCTCCAACAATGAGGCAGAATATGAGGCCCTCTTATATGGATTGCGCATGGCCATTTCACTCGGCGTCCGTCGCCTGATGGTCTATGGCGACTCGGATTTAGTGGTCAACCAAGTGATGAAGGAGTGGGACGTGAGAAGCCCAGCCATGACTGGATACTGCAGTGCAGTGAGGAAGCTGGAAAAGAAGTTCGAGGGGTTGGAGCTCCATCATATACCCCGACTGAAAAATCAAGCAGCTGATGATCTAGCAAAGATATGTTCCAAGAGAGAAGCCATTCCGAGTGGTGTGTTCTTGGAGCATATACACACTCCGTCAGTCAAAGAAGATCCTTTCACCGAAGAAGCTCCACAGCCCAAGAGTGCCACAGATCCGACTGAGGTTGAAGTCCCAGCGGTGGTCGACTTGATCATGGAGGTCTTGGTGGTCATTCCCGCCTGGACAGTTCCATATATCGCGTATATCCTGAGAAAAGAGCTTCCGGAGGATGAGGAAGAGGCTCGACAGATCGTCCGTCGATCTAAGGCCTTTACCGTAATCAAAGGACAATTATTCAGAGAAAGCGCGACTGGAGTTGGTCAGAAGTGCATAACACCAGAAGAAGGTCGACTCATCCTCAATGATATCCACTCGGGGACCTGTGGTCATCATGCGTCCTCTCGGACCATCGTGGCCAAAGCATACCGAGCTGGATTTTACTGGCCAAAGGCGAATGAGATGGCAAAGGAGATAGTGGATAAGTGCGAGGGATGTCAGTTCTACTCGAATATGTCGCACAAGCCTGCATCGGCTCTGAAGACCATCCCACTCGTCTGGCCCTTCGTAGTATGGGGGTTGGACATGGTCGGTCCTTTGAGAACAGGACGAAGCGGCTTCACGCATGTACTGGTGGCAGTCGACAAGTTCACCAAGTGGATCGAGGCTAAACCAATCAAGAACCTTGACACCGGTACTGCTGTTAGCTTCATCAGGGAACTAATATTCAGATATGGAGTCCCGCACAGCATCATTACGGATAATGGGTCGAACTTTGACTCGGAGGAATTCAGAGATTTCTGTAACTCCCAAGGCACACGGGTCGACTACGCTTCAGTCGCCCATCCGCAGTCGAATGGACAAGCAGAGCGAGCTAATGGCCTGATTCTCAAGGGATTGAAACCCCGACTAATGCGTGATCTCAAGCATGCAGCTGGAGCTTGGGTCGACGAACTTCCCTCAGTGCTTTGGGGGCTGCGGACCACACCTAATCGGTCGACCGGAAGAACTCCATTCTTCTTGGTCTACGGAGCTGAAGCAGTCTTGCCGAGTGATCTTCTCCACAATGCTCCTCGAGTTGAAATCTACAACGAAGCAGAAGCTGAACAAGCGCGGCAGGACGCAGTCGATCTTTTAGAGGAAGAAAGGGAGATGGCTCTGATCCGGTCGACCATCTACCAACAAGATTTGCGTCATTTCCACGCCAGAAATGTGAGACGTCGAGCCTTCCAGGAAGGAGATTTAGTTCTCCGAGTGGATCAGCACAAACCACACAAGCTTGCTCCTTCTTGGGAAGGTCCCTTCATCGTCACCAAGGTTCTCCACAACGGGGCATACCGTCTTTACAACGTCGAGCATAATATCGACGAGCCCCGAGCTTGGAACGCGGAACTACTCCGCCCATTTTACACTTAAGTTTTATCACTCGGATGAGTTGCAATAAAGTACTTCTGTAGTTCATGGACCTCAAAATAATAGTGTCATAGTTCCTCCATAATTTTTGTCACTTTTTATTTTTGTCCAATAAAATTCCCCCTCAGTGGGTGACTTAGCCGCGAATCCGTTTCGCCTAAGTTTGTAAAATTTTTACCGAGTGATGAGCCAGACTCCCACTCGGAGGCTTAGCTGCGAATCCGTTTCGCCTAAGTTATCGAAATCCTACCGAGTGGTAAGCCAGACTTCCACTCGGGGGCTTAGCTGCAGCCCTGTGCTCGCCTAAGTTTGTAAAAATCCTACCGAGTGGTAAGCCAGACTTCCACTCGGGGGCTTAGCTACAGCCCTGTGCTCGCCTAAGTTTGTAAAAATCCTACCGAGTGGTAAGCCGGACTTCCACTCGGAGGCTTAGCTGCAGTCCAAGTACTCGCCTAAGATATAAAAATCCTACCGAGTGGTAAGCCGGAGTTCCACTCGGAGGCTTAGCTGTAGTCCAAGTACTCGCCTAAGTTATCAAAATCCTACCGAGTGAAGAGCAAACCTCTCACTCGGGGGCTTAGCTGCAGTCCAAGCACTCGCCTAAGTTATAAAAATCCTACCGAGTGAAGAGCAAACCTCTCACTCGGAGGCTTAGCTGCAGCCCAGTGCTAGCCTAAGTTATCAAAATCCTACCGAGTCAAGAGCAAACCTCTCACTCGGAGGCTTAGCTGCAGCCCAGTGCTAGCCTAAGTTATCAAAATCCTACCGAGTGAAGAGCAAACCTCCCACTCGGAGGCTTAGCTGCGAATCCGTTTCGCCTAAGTTATCGAAATCCTACCGAGTGGTAAGCCAGACTTCCACTCGGGGGTTAGCTGCAGCCCTGTGCTCGCCTAAGTTTGTAAAAATCCTACCGAGTGGTAAGCCGGACTTCCACTCGGAGGCTTAGCTGCAGTCTAAGTACTCGCCTAAGATATAAAAATCCTACCGAGTGGTAAGTCGGACTTCCACTCGGAGGCTTAGCTGCAGTCCAAGTACTCGCCTAAGTTATCAAAATCCTACCGAGTGAAGAGCAAACCTCTCACTCGGGGGCTTAGCTGCAGTCCAAGCACTCGCCTAAGTTATAAAAATCCTACCGAGTGAAGAGCAAACCTCTCACTCGGAGGCTTAGCTACAGCCCAGTGCTAGCCTAAGTTATCAAAATCCTACCGAGTGAAGAGCAAACCTCTCACTCGGAGGC
>NC_041383.1:63557926-63589525 GCF_002162155.2 Triticum dicoccoides
CAGTCCAAGCACTCGCCTAAGATATAAAAATCCTACCGAGTGGTAAGCCGGACTTCCACTCGGAGGCTTAGCTGCAGTCCAAGTACTCGCCTAAGATATAAAAATCCTACCGAGTGGTAAGCCGGACTTCCACTCGGAGGCTTAGCTGCAGTCCAAGTACTCGCCTAAGTTATCAAAATCCTACCGAGTGAAGAGCAAACCTCTCACTCGGGGGCTTAGCTGCAGTCCAAGCGCTCGCCTAAGTTACAAAAATCCTACCGAGTGAAGAGCAAACCTCTCACTCAGAGGCTTAGCTGCAGCCCAGTGCTAGCCTAAGTTATCAAAATCCTACCGAGTGAAGAGCAAACCTCTCACTCGGAGGCTTAGCTGCAGCCCAGTGCTAGCCTAAGTTATCAAAATCCTACCGAGTGAAGAGCAAACCTCTCACTCGGGGGCTTAGCTGCAGCCCAGTGCTAGTCTAAGATATGAAAATCCTACCGAGTGAAGAGTAAACCTCTCACTCGGAGGCTTAGCTGCAGCCCAGTGCTCGCCTAAGTTATAAAAATCCTACCGAGTGGTAAGCCGGACTTCCACTCGGAGGCTTAGCCGCAGCCCAGTGCTCGCCTAAGTGGACTAAAGAATAAGTCGACTGCAGTAAAGGCGCCTTGCTTTGAACCTGCAAAAGACATTTCGAGCCAAAAGCAATCGTATTCAAGCACCAAATTCAAGTTTGAATCGATATCTAAAGGAACCGAAAGTGCTCAGGCGTTAAGCCCGTTAAGGTTTATCGGTTACAATTCCACTCGGCATACCGAGGCAAATTTAAAGCGTCGAGCTAGAAGAAGTTTTTTACCCCTCCTGTGGAGGGCTGGAAGGTGCAACAAACTCATCAAGGTCAATTCCGTCGGCGATCCGAGTGGCAGCCGCAAGGAAAGTTTCCATAAAGGACCTGAAGTCGTGTTTCTTGGTATTGGCCACCCGGAGGGCCGCCAGCTTCTCTTCTCGCGCATCTTTGCAGTGGACTCGGGCCAGACACAGAGCAACATCTGCACCACACCGAGCCGAGGACTTCTTCCATTCCTGCACTCGACCAGGGGTCGTGTTCAAGCGAGCCATCAGCGACTCAAGGTCATTCTGAAGTGTCTCCCCAGGCCAGAGCGTCGAGTCGATGCGAGATGTGGCGGCCTTCAGCCTTGCGAGATAGTCCACGACAGCTGCAACACGAGACTCCAGTCGGAAAACATTCATGGCAACTTCGTCGTTCACCGGAGAATTGACGGGGTCGAGGTTTGGCTCCAGCCGGCTAGTTTCTTCTTCAAAGTTTTGGCAAAATTATGCAAGGATGATCACTGAGTCAAGGGGATGGTCGAATGGAAAAACCATGATTGGAAATGTTTGCCGAGCATAGAGGTTTACCTTCAAGCATAAGAAACAGCTTCTTGGCAAGACCACTCAGGAAGGCCTCCAGATCATTTCTCTTCCCAGTCAACTTACTGACTTGGTCGGTCAGGGCAGCTTTATCAGTTTTCAGTCGACTGACCTCCTTGTTGGCGATCCCAAGAGTAGCTTTCAGATTGGTATTGTCTTGTTCAAGCTTGGTGACTGAAGCTAACTTCTCGTCAGCAAGCTTGATCTTCTCAGCTAGTTCGAGGTATTTCTTTTGTTGGGCCTCCCTTACCTTACCTGCAAGTTACAGCAAGATCAGGTTTTGAAACAAGCAAGGGGAAAAGCAGTCGTCAGGGTCTCACCAAACATACCTTCGGTCTCCTCCTTTGCCTTCGTCAGCTTCTCCTGAACCAGCTTCAAGCTCAGCTCGAGTTGAGTGTGCTTGTTTTCCAGCTCAGAGTAGCGAGCCACAAGATCACAAGAGTTCTGCGAAGAACCAATCGACTAAATGTCAAATATAATTCACTTCCGAGTGAAAAAGGAAAAATCACACGTTTCTAAGACTACAGCCGAATACAAGCATTCGACCGTAGTCTCGGGGACTACACCCAGTGGGTGCACTCAGCGTGCCCCCACTAATCCTGTTGAAGATAAAGTCGACCAGTCGACCTCAAAAAAGAAAGAGGGGGATGTATTCTTTAAGACTGTAATCGACCGCAAGCAGTCGACCACAGTCTCGGGGACTACACCCAGTGGGTGCACTCAGCGTGCCCCCACCGGTTTGTGAAGTCCAGTCGACATAGTCAACTGACAGAAAGATCGACATCATAAAGCCTAAGGCCGACTGCTAGCAGTCGACCTTAGCCTTGGAGACTACACCCAGTGGGTGCACTCAGCGTGCCCCCACTAATCCTATTAAAGACAGAGTCGACCAGTCAACCGGATTGCGAACTCCAGTCGACTTGGTCGAATGACAGAAAGGCTGAAATTATAAAGCCTAAGGCCGACTGCCAGCAGTCGACCTTAGCCTTGGGGACTACACCCAGCGGGTGCACTCAGCGTGCCCCCGCTAACACGGAGTTTAATCGACACACCCAGTGGGTGACTATTGTAAATTCTGGAAAGGAAAAGTTTTTGGTAGCATATCCTAACAGAACAAACGATGGTCGACTGACCTGAACATTGCTTTGGAGGGCAGAACTGGCGTCATAAGCCGCTTGGCTCGCATCCCGGATGGTCTTCAACTGCTCCATCATGATTCCCGCCTGACGTATAGCCTCCTTCGCCGCGCCAGCTTGGTCCTCTGGGACGTGGTGCGTCGTGAAGAGGGAGGGCTGCTGAGCACTCGTCAGTGGATTTGCGAAGGACACCGTGTGTCGAGTGGTGTTCTCCTCCTCCGCAATCAGAATCTCAGGCGCCGTCACATCCGGGGCACCCTGCTGGCGGACGCTTTCCTACTCCTTCTGCGCTTCAGCGGTTCCTCATCCTCCTCATCATCAGGGAGATTGTAACAGCATTGGGTGGAGCTACAGAGAAGAATCAGGATCAGAGATCGTGAGTTAGTCGACTAAAAACGGCGTTAAGAATATAGTACCTGGTTTTGAAGTTGTTGCGTCCTCCATCTCATGGTCATCAGCCCGTGCTGAGGTCTCAGAAGTAGCAGCACTGCAACTCCAAAGAATCAGTCGACTAACTTCAGCGTCAACCAGAGACAAAGTTCACACAAAATAAGAAGACTTAAGCAGCACGATTACCCTGATATGGTGGGGATGGACACCTTCATCTTCGGCAGGAGCTTGGTCGGCTTCGACGGGGCCGCCCTGGGCTGCTTCGGCGCCTTTTCAGTCGGCACTGGAGAGGTGGTCCGAGGGCGCTTGGTCGACTGAGCAACGGTCGCAAGCCCCTTGCCACGTTCAGTCGAAGGGTCGTGGACAAGCTTCGACCGCCTTTCTGAGCGCGGTGGTACGACCTCCTCCTCCTCTTCTTCCTCGTCTTCAACGTCATCTTCATCACCGTCATCATCATCATCATCCTCAGCAACGTCCGAGTCCCATTCCTCCTCCTCCTGGCTCTCGCCCCCACTCGCCTCACCCTCCTCAGTCGGAGCTTGTGCCCCATTGGGCATCGAGTACAGCTTGGTGAGGGCCTGGTAGATATCAAGACAAGGATCAATCGACCAGTCGGCAGGATAAACAGAAACGAATATGACAAGAACACAGTGGAGAGCAGAGCAGACATACCTTGTTTGGATCGCTGTTGTGGTCGAGTGGAGGAATCCTTCTGGCTCCGCATGGGTTATCCTTGTTTCCGGTAACGGCGGCCATCCATCTTTCCAGAGTGACATCGTCGACTGCTTCTGGATGGACTCGAGTCTCGTCTTCAGTCCCATAGTACAACCACATGCAGTGGCTCCGGAACTGAAGGGGCTGGATTCGACGCCTAAGGAAGACCTCCAGGAGATCCATGCCCGTCACTCCCTCCCGAACCAACTGCACCACGCGCTCCATCAACATCTTCACGTCAGCTTTCTCCTCCGGGATCAACTTCAGAGAGGAGGGCTTGTTCAACCGGTCCATGGTAAACTGAGGGAGTCCACTCGACTGCCCCGGCGTCGACTGGTCCTGGCAGTAGAACCAGGTCGACTGCCAGCCTCTGACTGACTCGGGAAAGGTCATGGGCGGGAAGGTGCTCTTATTCCTCACCTGGATCCCCAGGCCCCCACACATTTGGACGACTCGGGTTCTTTCGTCGCCTGGGCTCGCCTTCTTCACGGTCTGAGAGCGACACGTGAATATATGCTTGAACAAGCCCCAGTGCGGTCGACAGCCTAGAAAACCCTCACACATGGACACGAACGCAGCAAGATAGGCGATAGAATTTGGGGTAAAGTGGTGGAGCTGCGCTCCAAAGAAGTTCAAGAAGCCACGGAAGAAAATACTCGGCGGCAAAGAAAATCCATGATCAACATGGGTGGCCAAGAGCACGCACTCACCCTCTTCTGGCTGGGGCTGCCACTCCTTCCCCGGAAGCCTCGCAGCTCCATGGGGGATCAAGCCCTCGTTGGCCATGTCGAGGAGATCTTTCTCTGTGATGGTCGACTGGATCCAATCTCCTTGGACCCAGCCCTTCGGCAGGCGGGATCTGGACGAAGACCCGCCGCGGCTGGTGGATCTCCCCTTCGCCTTCTCCGTCGCCGACGCCTTCTTCGCGCGTTCCAGCGCCGCCATCTTCTCCTTGGCCATGGTTGCCGGTGAGATGCGCGAGGGGAAGTTGTGCGGAGGCGAGAGCGAGCGCGCTGGGCGGAGACGAAGGAAGCAGGGAGGGAGAATACTGAGGCACAGTACAAAAACCCTCACCGGGCGCATTTATAAGGTCCCTTCCGAGTGGATGACAGGTGGGCCCGGTCGATCTAATCATATCCAGGAACAGTTATGCAGGTGGGTTACGTGGCGAAGAAAGTGGCGCGGAGATCGAGGCGTCTCTGTCCCGTCCCATCCGAACGCCGCGGTCCGCTCCGCTTCGCGCGCTTCCCCAAATTTCGCATCCCGCAGAATCCGCGAACGGCAGATCGGTCTGTCAGACGCGGGGTTTCCTGCGATCCGTCGCTCGGAGATCGTCGAAGCCCGAAAGATCACTCGACGAAAGAAGAGAATGGATCGAGTCGACCGAAGACAAGTTGCCCACTATCGACGAAGAGATTCTTTGGTCCAGAACAACGCACGACCAGTGTGCAAAGGTTAATCGGAAACAACATCAACTCCTTCCTCACTCGAAGCCTCAATCCATTCGGGGGCTAATGATGGGGTCATGTACCTAGGGTAGGGTCACAGACCTGATCTAAGCACCTTGCTCAAGGACACCCTTGGAAGAGGTCACCTTCCAGTCGACCAACGAGGAAGGTCACTCGACTGACTTGAAGGACTCGACCACAAAGACTCACTCGACCACCAGAAGGTCAAGAGGCACTCTGCATTGCAACGGCCTGTAATTAAGTAGACTTTATGATAGTAAAGACACTTTATGTGGGGCGTTACCAGTAACGCCCCGGACTTAACTCACCTTAAACCCTCTCCTACGTGGGCTGGCTGGGGTCCTGATGCACTCTATATAAGCCACCCCCTCCACAGGTCAAGGGGTTCGGCACCTTGTAACTCATATACTCATAATCCACTCGACCGCCTCCGGGCTCCGAGACGTAGGGCTATTACTTCTTCCGAGAAGGGCCTGAACTCGTACATCCCTTGTGTTTACAACCTCTGCATAGCTAGGACCTTGCCTCTCCATACCTACCCCCACTCTACTGTCAGGCTTAGAACCACGACAGTGGGCACGAGCGCCCATCAATGACCGTATGGAGCACCCCCACCGGAGGGGTTGGAGAGTGCCTCAGAGGGACTCGTGCCAGCGGGGCTGCGCACGGTGCGCGACAGGATGGTGCACGCGTCCATGTTGCATCATCGCAGGTGAGGGGGGCGGAGCAGAGCTCGAGCCACTACAGGAAAAAGTTTATAAGTCGTATACCAAATACACTCGACTTATGTCGTTTTGAACTCGGTTTATGTATAAGCCGAGTAAAACTCCCAACTTATAGAACACAGTTTACAGTTGACCGACTTACACGGTATAAGCCGAGAGCCACCTAAAAAACCCGTCTTATGGATAAACCGAGTGTTTCTAAGAGGCTCTTGGTTTAATAAAGTAACATGACGACAGCCGGGTGATAACATCCATGTGTCACCGCCAGTATAAGCCAAGTGTTGCAGCCATTGCATGGTTTATGTATAAGCCGAGTGCCACCCGGGCCTCGCGGTTGGTATATTGTATAAGTCGAGTTCCTTGAAAGTATGGCAAAAGTTTGGGCGCATTTTGGATAGCGCTCACCTGAGGCCGCTTGTAAACCATCTCCGAGGTAGTCTGGGTACCGAGAGGGAACGTGTCGGGTTTGGGAAGGAAGTGTGGGTCATGTTGCTTCGTTGGCTTCGAAACTTCTTGTGCCCTCAAACATGGTCATCGAATGACACGTACTCGGCTTCCGCATTTTCCAGACCAACCAGTAATATTTGAGACATTTGTTGCACTCCTAGGGTTTCAGCGCCGGAAATTGCAGACTGCAAGGTGGCACATGAAATCATGCCCAGAAGTAGTATGGAAAATACTATGTGATGTCTTTTCATCATGCGTAGGCCTTATGCAGACAAGGGAGGGGCAGGCCCATCCACCGGGGAAAAAATTACCTCGGTGGCATGCCTAATCCAACCATTTAAATCCTCAGAAAATCATATGATGCCGGAAATCCTCGGGATTTGGCACGACACCATCACATGGCCCTTGTAGGGTGTGGTAAATGTTCGGGCATGTTTCTAATAGGCCTCAACTAAGCCCACCTGTAAACTTCACCATCTCCGAGGTAGACTCTGTGTACCGAGAGGGAACATGTCAGATTTGTGAAGGAAGTGCGGGTCCTGTAGCTTCGTTGGCCTCGAAAATTCTCGAGCTCTAAAAGGAGGCCATCGAATGACACGTGCCATGCCCCGCACATTTTTTGGACCCGCTTGCAATATTTGAGACATTTATTGCATTGCTAGGGTTTCAGCGCCATAAACTGAAGATATGCAAGGCGGCACATGAAATCATGTCCGGAAGCGGCATGGAAAATCTTATGTGATGTCTTTGCGAGATGTGTAGGTCTTGTGTAGATGAGGGATGGGCAGGCCCAGCCACGAGGGGGCGAAATTACCTCGGTGGCATGCCTGTTCCAACTATTTAAATCCTCGGAAAATCGTACGATGCAAAAAATTCTCAGGAGCTGGCACAGTATCATCACATGGCCTCTATAGGGTGTGGTAAAAGTTTGGGCGCGTCTCGAATAGGTCTCAGCTGAGGCCGCTTGTAAACTACACCATCTCCGAGGTAGTCTCTAGGTAACAAGAGGGAATGTGTCGGTTTTGTGAAGGAAGTGCGGGTCTTATTGCTCCATTGGCCTCGAAACTTCTTGTTCTCTCAAATGAGGCCTTCGAATGACACGTGTCAGGCCCCCATACTTTCTGGACCAGCCTATAATATTTGAGACATTTATTGCACTCCTAGGGTTTCAGCGCTGGAAATTGCAGATCTACAAGGCAACACATGAAATCATGCCCAGAAGTGGCATGGAAAATCCTATGTAATGTTTTGCGACATGAGTAGGCCTTGTGGAGACGAGGGAGGGGTAGGCCCAGCCACCGGCTTACTTCGCTTTGCCGAGTTCCCGTGTTTTGGCTCTCGACGAAGAGCCAAACACTCGGCGTGGAGTGAATTTTCAGTAGTGACTTTTGCATGTGATCCTAATATAGGTACGCTTGGTACTCAAAAGAGTACAAGGCCATCAAGTGGCAGTAAATTGAGGGTTTTGAAAATAAGGCCCATGAAAACTAGTCTGAGAGAAAATAGGTGAGAAAGCAATACTAATTAGTTTTTTTACATCTGTGCCCCTGGTTCCTTAGCTCTACTCATTCATCCCCGTGCTCTTAACTTTTTCTTAGTTTTCCCCACTCCCTTGCCAGAAACCCTCATAATTGGGCACAACGGACGTTGCCGTCGGGTCAAAGGCTTGACCGTTAACTCTGACTAGTGGGGCCACGCTGGACTATGTCGTCCGTTCGACCTGACAAGTGGGGCCACGTTGGGTGGTGTCATTGTTCGACCATTGGGCCATGGTTTCGTTGGGCCATCCCTTGCATTAAACGTCTGCGCGCGCCACCAGGACAGAAGCCTGGTATGTATGCACCCAACAAATCCTGCATGCATGCGTCGATCGAGCCTGCATGCATCGATGCCACGATCCCACGATGCGCCGACCGAGCCTGCATGCACCAATCGAGCCTGCATGCACCGATGCGTCCGCCATGATGCACTGACCGAGTAGCTTTCTTGCACGCTAGCTGCCACGGATGCAGCGACGGTCACTGCCGCTGGTTCCTCTCATCTAGCTAGGTGGCTACATATTTGTGGCTTGTGTAAAAAAAGAGCCACTCCCTTGCTTAGCTCTACTCATTCATCCCTACTAACAAAGCTTGCTTGCATGCACTAGGTGGTTACTAACAAGGGAACCCTATTAACAAGCCGAGCTCTCTAAGAAAACAATCAACAAATATGTAGTCCCAATATGTAGATAGGGCCAACAAGCCCATAGCACGATCACATAGTTCAAACTAGGAAGAACATAATAATAGAATAGATAGAAAACTTAAGCCAACAAGCCCATAGCAACTCCAACATAGTTCAATTACAACTTAACATAACATAGAATCAAAAAGGATATATGGTTTAGAACCCTAGCCGCCGGCTTCTCCACCTCGCTCCTCCTCCGGGCGCCCTTTTCACTGCTCCTCCGGGGCGTTGTCGATGGGGTACGGAAGAGTGTGCATGTGCGTCGCGGTGGGGAAGACATTGGTGTACTTCGTGAACCTGTTGTGGGTGGTGAAAGCGATGAACTCGGAGCCACAAAACACCCGGCCGAGGAGGTAGAAGGCGTCGAATGTGTTGGTGAAGTGGGCAAGGAGAGCAACCACCACCCGGTTTTGGATGACCTCCTCGACGCGGAACATCGTTGGAGATCCCCTCGGGAGGTGGTGGTACCCGAACACGAGGAAGAATTCGGTGAAGTTCCTTGCGGTCCTCAGCCTTGATATCGCCCACACACGTAGTGTGCGATCAACGTACACGCTGGTAGGGTAGAGCCTCTCCGGCACGGTGGGTGGGAAGCGGTAGGTTGGTCCGGTGTACTGCATGGCTGAGGGATGTGCAGAAGAAGGCGAAGGGGTCGAAGAGCAAGAAGGGCAGATGGATGAGGGATGGCGAGGGAGAGGGTGGGAGATGGCAGAGGCATAGTGTCTTAAATAGTTGTAGTGCTACGTGTTATTTGGCCGTGGCAATAACGGGGTCAAATGTGAAGTTACTAGCCTGTTTGTCAAAGCCACAACAACATCAGGAGTGTACACGCGTGGGAAACAGTAGTTTGAAAAAAAAGAAGAAAAATAAGCTAATTTCACGCGTGGGAATCCGTGGTCATATATATATATTATATGAACAAAAAGATACAAATTTTGAAGGGCTTGTGGACATTTGCATGAAAATAAATTAAAACATTTGGTCATTTTGCATGATAAAAAAAGATAGAGGGCTTGCGGCCATTATACAAATGCAAAATGACCCACTTTTTTAGTAGTTTGTGGCCATTTTGCATGATAAAAATAATTTTAGCCCTTATAGATTTGGTCATTTTGCATTTGTATAGAACAAAAAGAACTAGATTTTCTACTCAATGTCAATTTTTGTGTAATTTCAAACGATGCAAAAAAATGCAGAGCCAACACGTTCACAAAAAAACGACGGAATTCTACGGCCCAACCAGAGCTTGGTTTCCTTTTGGGCCCAATAACAAGGTTTTTTCGCGGAGTCAGTGGTGGACTAGTGGGCGAGCAGCTGAGCACAGCCAACAACATCGCCTCTCACGGACGCCCCACGATCCAACGATGCGGAGCCATCCTTGTGATCCAACGGCCCGGAGCCTACACGCATCCTGCCCACTGAATTCCTTCTAGAAGACCACATCTGAGGGCTGTCGCTTGGCGCCAGGGTATGATCGGACGGCTGACGTTTGGAGCTAGAGTTAGGCGAAACCCCGCGGGGTTTAGAGGGGTTTTGAGCTGGTCAACGGGGTTACGAAATCTTTGACTGAGCATAACTAATTTTAAAAAAATTGAAAAAATATGAAACCTTCGCCGTTCGTCATTTTATAAGACACACTAACAAGGAAAAATACTAAACTTGGTCTATGGTCATTTTCATGAAAATACCCTAGCTGGCACGATCGAGGTCAAATGAGCACCATTAATTTAAATAAAATCAAAAAAATATGAAACTTGCGCACAATGTTGTCTTATGTGACATGTTACCAACCAAAAATCATAAACTTGGTCTATGGTCATTTTCATGAGAAAACCTTCACACATATGAGCTATCACCTACAAGATTTTATAAGAGTTCAAGGAGATGAGGTAGGATTACCTTCTGTTTTTGAAATTTTTTAAAAATATCAAAAAAATCACCAAAGCTCTATTTTAAAGTGAATAAGAAGGATCTGAACTTAGTTTTCCATTTTCATATTTTAAATGTGTTTTTTAAGTTTTAATATTAAAGCATATTTTTCAAAAGAAAATGTAAAATATGAAGATTAATTCTAAAAAAAGTGAGACTTCGAATCTACAATATATAGATTGAATAGGTGTTAATAAAAAACATTTGGCTAATTTAGAGTAGGTCCAAAAAAATTTGATTACAAATGGGTTGTTTACCCTAGCCTCGGAGCTCATCTGGAGCACATTTCTCAAATTTAAATTTCTTTGACCTCCTCTAAATCACCTCAAATTTTGCACATATGATCTCCTACACAAACATAGATAGTTTGCCAAGGTTTTATTTTTTTTGCATTTTCTTGAATTTACACAACATACATAGATAATTTGCTGGTGGGAAAAAGCATCCATTTGATTTGATTAATAAACATGAGACCAATAACATGTGTGATCAGTGAAGCAACACTGAAACAACACGTGTGATCAGTGAAGCAACACTGAAACAACATGTCTGATCAGTGAAGCAACACTGAAACAACATGTTTGATCATTGCAGCACCTAAACTCTTAGTTCACAACATCTAAACAGAACTAACCATACACCACAAGCAAATATAAGGACATACAAATATAGATAGAACAATATGTTACTAGCATCACCATAGATTAAGTTCACACGATAAACTGCCACATTAAGTTTACCATAAGTAACCAGACCCTAAGTACACAAAAGATTAAGATTCAGTTCACAACATCAGACCATCACAGCATCATCACATCACTTCACGCTGGAGTCAGGGCCTTCGCGAGCGCAGCATGCTGCCCCCTGATCATGTAGTCCTCCCCGTGGATCGCTATATCCTCTGCATGAGACATTCAAATAACACATTGATCATTGGTCATGCACACACATTGAAGAACAGAGCTAACATAAATACATATTGTGGACAAATTTATATACTAATGAATCAAATAACTTCTTAATCAATGGATTCCATTTGGGCATATGACATTCAAAACCCCAATCTGAGTAGCATTCAAAAACAAATCTAATAGGGACCCAATCTCCCAATCTAATAAGCATACATGTCTGTAGCATGAGCATTAAAAACAAATCTAATAAGCATACATCTGTGTAGCATTGGAGCACATCTAATAAACAGATCTATCTAGCATTTTTGCAATGAATTTATCCAACAAACCCTAGTATAAAAACCCCCATCCCCCCAATACAGAAAACCTCGACCCATTTGTCAAACCAACTACTCTAACCATCCAACTCACTCTACAAGCTAATATCCTAAAGCAAAGCAAGTGCAAAAACCTCCTGCTCCTCGCTAGGCTGCGCATCAGGGGCATCGAGATTGACTGCACCGCTCGATGCCGTCACCTTCTGCAGCGCTGTGGCGGAGCCCGCCACCTCCTCCACATCCGTAGTGATTGCGAGTTTCCCCCCACCGCCGTGGACGGCACCGACATCCGCAGTCACCGCGCCTGCAGCTCAACCACATATCCGGCCGCTGCGCCGGCGTCACCACGGGCTTCAGCCATCTCCGGGCAGATGGAGGCGATGAAGGTGAGGAAGAGGATGCGGTGGGGGAGAGCGAGACAACGCTGGTGAGGGAGAGGAAGACGATGCAACAAGAAGGGGATTTGCAAGAAAATGGTAGGGGGGCGATGGAAGTGGTTGCCCCTCTTTATACGATGGGACGTTTCGGGCATGTACCATGGACACGTGCTACCCCACGACCGCGGTCAGTTGCATGCGCCCACGTATACGAATACCTCTACAGTCAGCATACGGTCAAAGGTGTACTCGGCCCTACACGACCCCACTCGTCAGAGATAATGGTCAAAGGCATTGACCCGATGGCAACGTCCGTTCTGACCTGTTATGAGGGTTTCTGGCAAGGGAGTGGGGAAAAGTGAGCAAAAGTTAACAGAGTGGGGATGAATGAGTAGAGCTAAGGAACCAGGGGCATAGAAATAAAAATCCCTAATAATTAAGTAGTAGAGATAAATGCAATGAAAATCATTTTAAGTAATTTTGCATAAATGTAATGGGTTGCAAAAAATCTATAAAAATGTAAGCCTAAGTGCTTTCTTTTGACACACGACTTATAGGCAGCTACGTGATGACGCCGTCGGCCACCTCCATTGTAGACAGAAGGCAGATGTATATGCCAACCGCGAGTTGTAAGCCGGGTGCTATTCATAGTAGATACTGTGTGCTCCCTATAAGCTGAGAGCCTTTTTGCAATACTCGACTTATAGATGGCCATAAGGCGAGTCCTTTGTATTTGCCGGGTGTTTTTTCTAGACTCGTGTTAGAGGAACATAAGCCAAGTACTCGAAAAAAAGCTCACGGCTTATAGGCTCACACACGGGAAAGCATGATTTTCCTGTAGTGAGCTACAGCCCATGTCCACCCACGGCCGCTCTGCCGGACCCACCACCAATGTTGCTCGACATTGGGAGAGGAGGGGATGGAGAGGGGAGGGGAATCGACGGGGAGTGGAGCAGAGAGTGATGAGTGAGGTAGGGTTCGGTCCAGGTAGGGATTTTAGTGGGATGAGAGTGACAGAGTGAGGTAGGGTTTGGTCCAGGTGGGGATTTAGTGGGACATCATAGGGTTGATGTGGGCCAGCGTGTGCCGGACTAACATGATGGACACATCTGGTCCGTCCCATATATGGGCTGGATATGAAGATTGTAGTCAGCCCGAAGGACGGTTGGGTCGAAAAAATTAACTTGGTTGTCCGGTTGTTAGATGCTCTTACCGTCCCTATGGGTGTGTTTTGGTTCGAGAACAAAGTGGAATGAAATGGCATGGTTCCATTCCATTGGAACTGCTCGGTTGCACTTCTGTGTTTGGTATGGAAAAAAGTATAATGGAATGATTTCGTTCCTACTTTGGTTGGAGAGGTGAGAGGTTGAAATCGTGGGATAGAATGGCGACACAAAAGGTTAGCAAATCCTCAGAGGCATAACAAAATCAACACCTCGATTAATTCCATCTAGCTAATTATTATTTGCTGCTGTGGTTCAATTTTTTTTAAAGAAAAGGTAGCACGAGGCCTACCTTATATTTCAAAACAGGCAGAGCCTAAAAAAGTATAGTTACAAGATCTTGTGAAGTGCACCAAGGTGCAAGGCCACAAGCAGCCTGACTAACCAACATTTGGGTAATGGGGAGTGATGATGACATGTACCTAGGGTAGGGTCATAGGCCTGACCTAGACGCCTTACCCAAGGAGACTGCTCTAGAGTCAAAGATATTTGAAGCACAACAGAAGATAGCGACTGAAATCACCTTGGAGTGCAATCCACTCGACCATCTATTCCACTCGGATACCCCAATTCCACTCGACCAAGAATTAGTCACTTGGCCATATGAAGATTCACTCGGAGTACAGAAGATCTAAAGCCACTCCAGGATGGCAGCGGACAAGCGTTCACTTCGTAGTCTTAAAGGCCATTAATAGTCATTTATAGAGGGCATTACCAGTAACGCCTCTGTCTTAACTTACATTGAACCATGTGTAACCGAGGGATGGAGGGGCCTGGCACACTCTATATAAGCCACCCCCTCCTCTGGCACAAGGGTTCGCACCCCCTGTAACTCTCACGCATATGCCAGTCGACAAGCCTACGGGCACCGAGACGTAGGGCTATTACTTCCTCCGAGAAGTGCGTGAACTCGTAAATCTTGCATGCACAACTTCACCGTAGCTAGGGTCTTGCCACCTCTTACATACCCCCTATTCTTATTGTCAGACTTAGTACCACGACAGTTGGCGCCCACCATGGGGCGGGCGCCTTACCGACTTCCGGTGAGGTTGCAGTTTTTTTGATCTCCATCAACATGGTTTGTGGAGGTGGTTTGTCCTTGGGCCGCGAGATCCGTCTTGGCGCGCTCATCTTCGTGGCCGACGACTCCGCTTGGCTCCAAGAGGCCCCCCTCGACGTCGAGTCACTTCCCGTCCGCGGGGCAGCGCATTTTCGCGCGAGTGCCTGCGACATCCTCCTGCGGCAGCTGTCGACCTAGTATCGGTTGACTCCCATGTCATCTACTCTCCCTGCTGTACGCCGCCACAAGCGATCCGTGCGTTCGCGGCTTCAGCAGTTGGTGAAGCATGCGGTGGCTCGCCAGTCAGCCACCCCTCAAGTTGCGGCTATCGAGCCGGATGAATCTCTCTACGTACCATTCATTCTGTCGACTGGTTCCAGAGATACTCTTTCCGAGTGCGGGAGTTGCGACCCTGCGGCAGAAGTCCTCATGGTCGACTCACTATGCAGTCCGCCTGGGTTCCGTCGCGGTGGCGGTGGTGATGGCGGTGGCGGCACGTCGCATGGTCACGACGAGTACCATCCCTAAGCCCTCACTTCAAAGCAGAGGGAAGAGCTGCATTGTCGCAACATGGAGGCGCTCCATACCCACGTCATTGGGGAGACCTCTGAGGCTCGAGCCTTAGAAGCTGCACGCCTGGCTACTTTAGCTGAGCGCACACGTCTGGAGAATCTCCAACATTCACTCGACGAACGTGCCCGTCGGCAGATCCCCGAATCCAGTCGATGGCCATGACAATTGTTCCCGCCTGAAACTCAGGTATATTACACTCCGGTCCAAAATCTTGTAGCTGCAGCACGTATAGCAGAGTCAATTCATCCATCTTGTTCAGAAGCTAGTAGAGGTTTGCCGCAGATCCGAGCACTGCTCCGAGCAGTGGGGGAACAAAACTCAGTTGTTTCTTAGTCGCGCAACATAATCCACAGCAGATTTGTGGTTGCAGACACGGTTCAGTCGGCACACAGTCCAAGATCGGCTTTGCGGCGTGACGATCGTGGTCACCGCCAGGATCAGTACTTGGATCAAGGTTAGGGATAGTATGATCATAGATATGCCCGTGATGACCACTGTCGAGTGCCCACGCCCCCTCCGAGGGGCGGGTCATACGCGCCCCAGCGATATGATGACAGGCGTCCGTATGGTGATGAGCGGAGAGCTCCTGTCAACCCATGAGAGCCTGGGTTCGATGCGAGATCTCTTCTCGTACAAGTCTTGGTTGACAGGGGCAGGGAACACAAAGAAGGACAAGACAGAAACCATCCTAGTGGAAGCCGAGTACATGTTTCTGGGCCTGAATGTTTAAGTAGAGCTATCCGAGCTGCTGAGATCCGTCCCAACTTCAGGTTGGCGACGGGTGTGAGTAAGTTCACCGGTGAGTCAAAACCCGACACATGGCTAGAAGACTATCGAGTGGCAGTACAGATTGGAGGAGGCAACAATGATGTAGCCATGAAGCACCTCCCCCTGATGCTTGAGGGTTCAGCCAGAGCCTGGTTGAATCTGTTGGCCCCTAGAAGTATTTTTTTGTTGGGAAGAGTTAGCCTGAGTGTTTGTCAAAACATTTGAGGGCACCTGCAAGCGACATGTTGGGCTGGCTGAGTTGCAACACTGCATTTAGAAGAAGAATGAGACTCTTAGAGACTTTATTCAGAGATGGACCACCCTTCATCATACTATAGAAAATGTGTCAGAGCACCAGGCAGTGTGCGCCTTTAAAGAGGGCATTCGATACAGAGAGCTCAACCTGAAATTCGGTCGGACTGGAGATATGTCTCTAGGTCGAATGATCGAAATAGCCACTCGGTATGCTAATGGTGAAGAAGAAGAGCGACTCCGCAGTGGCAAGAGGAAACTAGTCGCCCGGGACATAGGAGGTGGAAATTCTAGTCGGAAGCAGAAGCGCAAAGCTAAACCTGCAGGTCCTGCTGAGGCTGCAGTTTTGAATCAAGGGAAGTTCAAAGGAAAGTCTAAAGGGCCATGGACCCCTAAAAAAGTGAAAGATCAGTCAGGAAATGATGTGCTTGATTTACCGTGTCACGTACACACTAAGAAAGATGAAGAGGGTAACTTGATTCTACCCAAGCATACCACTCGACAGTGCCGACTCCTGATTCAGAGTTTCTAAGAGGGTCATAACTGCGAGAAGGAGAAATAATTTGAAAAGGAAGAGGACAAAGAGGAAGATGGCGGTTACCCCAATGTAAATGCCACTCTGGTAATTTTTGCTCACATCGAGTGCAAAAGTCGACTGAAATTATCAATAGAGGATTGAACATTGTTGCCCCGGCAACTATGACGTATTCGAAGTGGTCAAAAACTCCCATTACATTTGACTAGTCTGATCACCCAGCACACGTTGCTACCCAGGGCAGCAAGCATTGGTGGTCGACCCAGTCATTTGGGGCACCCGACTGACCAAGGTTTTGATGGATGGTGGCAGTGGTTTGAACATTCTGTATGCTGAGACCTTCTGAGGGATGGGCATCCCGATGTCCAAGCTCAGTGAGAGCAACATGTGATTCCACGGTGTCATCTCAGGAAAGAAAGTGGATTCACTTGGTCAGATCACTCTTGATGTGGTTTTCGGTGATTCAAAGAATTACCGCAAGGAAAAGTTGACGTTTGAGGTGGTGGATTTTCATGGTGCCTACCATGCTATTCTGGGCAGGCCCGCATATGCTCGCTTCATGACTCGACCATGTTACGTTTACCTCAAGTTGAAGATGCCTGGTCCCAGAGGCGTGATCACAGTCATAGGGAATCGGCAAAGAGCAGAAGAGTGCCTCCAGAAGGGCTCAAAGATTGCTAATGAGCAGATGACAACAGTCGAGTGGAAAGAATATCAAAAGAATGCGGATCCGAGTGATTTGTTGCGAGCTAAGATGCGTGCTTCAGAGTCTGCATTTCAGTCGTCCGGAGAGACAAAGCCTGTGCATATTCACCCGACTGATCCCAATGCTGCTCCGACTCACATCTCAACAATGCTCGACAACAAATAGGAAGAAGTGCTCATCCAGTTCCTCCGTGAGAACTGGGACATCTTCGCATGGAAACCATCTGACATGCCGGGTGTACCCAGGGGACTGGTTGAGCACCGTTTGCACATCGACCCAAAAGAAAAACCTGTTAAGGAACATCTCCGTCGGTCCGCCGTGGAGAAGAGGAAGGAAATTGGTGAAGAGGTAGCTCGGCTTCTGGCAGTTGAGTTCATCCGAGAGATATACCACTCCGAGTGGCTCGCCAATGTTGTCATGGTCCCCAAGAAAGATGATTCACTTTGTATGTGTATCGATTTCAAGCACATCAATCGGGCCTGCCCGAAAGATCACTTCCCTCTCCCCCGCATCGACCAGATTGTCGACTCAACTGCGGGGTGCGAGCGTTTGTCCTTTTTGGACGCGTATTCCGGGTACCATCAGATCCGACTGTATGGACCCAATGAGATAAAAACAGCCTTCATCACCCCATTTGGGTGCTTTTGTTATGTTACCATGCCTTTTGGCCTCAAGAATGCTGGAGCCACGTTCATGTGCATGATTCAGAAGTGCTTGCTCACTCAAATCAGTCGGAACATAGAAGCATACATGGATGATATCGTGGTCAAGTCACGTAAAGGTTCCAACCTGCTGACTGATCTCACTGAATCATTTGCCAACTTAAGAAGACATGATATCAAGCTCAACCCGTCAAAGTGCACTTTCAGAGTCCTAGGCAGAAATTACTCGGTTTTCTCATTTCCAAATGAGGGATCGACGCGAACCCGGAAAAGGATGGAGCAATTCTCCGAACGAAACGCTCTGTGCGTGTGCATGATGTTTAGAAGCTTACTAGTTGTTTGGCTGCATTGAGTCGATTCATTTCTCAACTCGGTGAAAAGGCGTTGCCACTTTACCTACTGATGAAGAAGTCTGACAAGTTCGACTGGAATCCTGAAGCCGAAGCAGCGTTTGTAGAGCTCAAAGCCCTGCTTTCCACCCAGCCGGTGCTTGCTACCCCAATCGGCAAAGAGCCTCTACTGCTATATATCACAGCCATACTACAAGAAATATTTCAACTTGCGACCATCACTATTGGTCACCGAAAGGTCATTGTTTTTCATTTGCGACCTTTTTGTGACCAAAAATAGAAGGTCAAAAGCTGGCGGTCGTACACTAAAATTAACGACCTTCTTCGGGATAAGGTCGTAAATGTTTATGACCAAAACAAAAGGTCATTGAACCTATGAACTTTTGTTTTGGTCACTGGTTGTCTGCCCAGGCCACGTCGGATCCGACGTGGCAATCTGACGTGGCAAAATTGCGACCAATTGAAAAGGTCGTTGATAAGTTTCAGCCCGGTCCGATTAGGTGTCTATATGGGCCGAGCCCATTAATTCAGCCCATTTATTATATTTTTTCCTTTTTAATTCTAGTCGGCTTCATGGGCCACGCCCTACAATTCGGCCTTTTAATTTTCTTGGCCATGGCCCTTTTGCAAACCATTTCATTAGGCCTTTTTGTTCAAGTTTTCTAGAAATGCAGAATGTTCGAGTCCACTATTAATTTAGGCTGTAGCCTTTTTAGAGCCCATATATTATTTGGTCCAATAGAACATTTGGTCTTTTTATTCACTGATTTCCAGTTTACACATTTGAACAACAAACACTAAATAATTCTCTCAATTAAATGATTAAATTCATAAATCATTCATCCAAATACAGACAATAGCACATACAAGTCTGCACGTCCGACTCAACTAAAACAAGCAAAAACAGATAAACAAGCACATACAAGTGTGCTCACAAGCAAAAACAGATACACAAGCACCAAAACATGGTGCAACATCAACTAAAGCTGTGGTGCGCATCTCCATGCCTCTTTTGATCTTCCATGATAGCAGCAACAACCTAAACAACATTAGATCACCAAAAAGATACATTATTAAATGTTTAGATACAATGCCATCAACATGAGGCGGTAATCCAACTTAACACTTTGTTAATATATTTTACATACGCAAATAACTAAGCTTATACTATATAAGTTTATGACCCACATGCAATGTGAAATTGAATTGCCAAATATATTGTTTGAGCAGTCACAGGCAGAGAAGGTATAGCTACAGAAGTAGAATATGAAAAGTTAATATATTGAGAAGGTTTTTGTGCATCAACACTGAATCAAAGAACATATTTCAATAATTTAGACATGTCGTTTCAAGTTGTAGCAACATCATCTTGAGGCTGCTCATCTATCCTCATTCTACTGGTTGATGATCATTTATAAATTTTCGTGAATAGATCCTAGGCCTAAGACATATAAGATACATCCTTCACACAAAAAAAAGATATACGAGATACAACATGTTCCTATTTGCAAAGCCTACCAAGAACAGATCCTAGGCCTAAGACATACTAGTTATTACAGGACTTTGCTCCTAACAGTAGCAACAAAATTCTTAGCAATTGAACGACAGTAAGCACCACATATTCACTTCATCAAGAGATAAGTACCAAAAATCATCCTCAACAAAGAACTAATTTGTTGGAAAACACATGTCTTACTTACTGAACATCCAGATGCACCACATCCCCATGAGCCTCCACATGTCTGGCTCGCTGGAGGGGAAGACGAGGTTGAAGGAAAGGGCACCGCCGACAAGCATGGAGGCGTACGCCTGGACCCCAAAGATGGTGTACAGATGGACCAAACTACAGTTTCAATAAAACTATAAGAACACAAAGTAAAACTACCAAAACTACGGTTTTAGTAAAACTATAAATTAGTTTAGATTGTGAGAGCATACATGGAAAGTCAGCACCATCAGCAGTAACCATTAACAAAAGAAAGTGAATTATGTCAATGCTGGAAAGAACATCTCTGGAATAGTTTTAATTGAAATAATCTACAGAATACTCTAGTAACTAGAGTACACAGCTAAGATGCTGGAAAGAACATCACACAGGCAGGACAAACCACTCTATCTCTGCACTACAGGCAGGAAAAACTACAGGAGTATACAACTACTCGTACAGGAGTACTATGGGCAAGACAAATACATGAGTAAGATGTTGACCATGCTGGAAAGAACACAACTACTCCAGGTACTACATGAGTACATGAAAGAACACTACAGGCACCAAAAAATGCATCCATCTCGCTTACAGTATTACAGGAAAGAACACTAAAGCGAGCTCACAAGCCTCACATACAATAAGTCTTGCCTGTCACAACCAAATTATAGTAAAAATGCATCCATCTCACTTACATCTCACATACAGTTAGTCTTGCTTGGCACCACAAGCACCACTTTTGGCGTCGGCCTGCAAGCACAACATAGGATTGGAACTCTGAATCGAACGACAACCAAGCAAACCAATCGATCATCGACAGTAAAACTCTAAAGAAATGTTGACCCATTTTTCTACTGCTGCTGCTTGGTTGATTACTGAATAAATGTTGACAACTAAAGAGCTTTGATGGGGCACAGAACCTTGAGGCCCTGTTATGGGGTTGTGTGTGATGAAGGTTGCCCTTTGGGGCGGCAGCAACAGCTCCGCCAGATGCAGCAACAGTGTTATCAGCGCGGTTCACAGTGGCTGCCACAGGCAGACCCAGAGACATCCTGAACTTGTTTCCAACAGAACCTCCCCGACATGCAGTTCAATAACAAGCAAATACAAGCTAGTTAGATAAAAGGATCACATATCTACAATACACTAAACCAATAATCCATAGATGCATGGCATCCACACACCAGTGCTATGATTCATGAAAGTCCCTTCATAGCTAAGTATGGATTATATCGATTTACTGAGCCAAGATATGTACAAGCATCTGAGAAACACTTGACCCAATGCAACTACCCGGATGCTTCATTCAAGATTTAACACAGTAACTCTACCTGCAGAAAGTAAATTGAAGGCGATCACCATGCACAACACCTCTTTGCATAGGAAAGAACCTTTAATAGACTAAAACTCAAAACAAACACCAATTTACACAACACCTCTTTGTTAGAAAGCCTATGAGGTCGCCGTGCCCCGGTTCGCCAACTATCAAACTATTAGGGGTGGCCCTTGCTAATAGTTGGCATGACATGTGGCCCTTGCTATTAGGGGTGGAGGTACGATTGGGCCAGTACTCAGACTAGTTTCACTATGTTTAAGCAAATGACTACTTCTAAAATGGTACATATAGCACATGCCCAAACAAATATGTGCTTTCAAGGTTGAAAGCTTTAACACAGAACACTGAATAATTCGTTGCCCAAAAGGTGATATATATAGACCAAGTGATGAGAAACCATATGTAGAATTTATAAAAGTAAGGAGCAGAATTTCTAAAAGAAGTACACCATTACGTAGTGCTACAACAAATGTGAAGTGCTTGAAGATGTACATGAATTCACATTTAGAAGGAAAGACATGTACTGTAAAAGGTTCCATATCTGAAAGATATTCACTCAACTAAAAGAAGGTCGAGTTTTACTTGCAAATGAAAACATGCTAGAACCTTTCTGTCAATTTATGAGAAGTAGAACCACTCTGCCACATGGTTGTTATTTAAATATAAAAAATGAGCTGCAACATAGGCTAAGAAAAGCTATGAGCATCTTTTGGGCAGACCATCCAGGACGATGTACAGATCAGAATGAAAGCATGATTAATATATTTCAGGGTGAGTTCTTAGATTCAGACTATCACTGGTAGTGTAATTTTCTACTACATAGACATCTATTGAACCAATGTGAATAATAGCTTATTGTAGGCAAATCATTTGGATAACAATAACTTGTTCAGATAGCCGGAATCAATTAAGCTGCTTAGGCATCTGTGTACGTGATTTTCTTGCAAAGAGTTGATCAACCAGCCTGTTAGCTTACCTTAGATAGCTTGTGTGTGTGTGTGTGCAGCGTGTACATGCTCGCCACCAAGTGTTAGTGCTGCTTGTGCTCGATGCGTGCTGCTACTGCTTGTGCTCGAAGGAGTGGAAAGGGAGCGGGGCCACGGAGAAGAAGAAGAGGAACGGCGACGAGGGCGGCTTCCCGCGGCGGCAGCAACGTCTCTTTCCATCGTGGCCTTATCAGCGACGAGGCGGTGGTGGTTCACGTGACGACGGCCGCGGGATCGACTCCGCACGCACCGGCGCGGTTGATGGGCGCGCTCTGGTCGCTGCAGCACCGCGCGCCAGGCCAGTGTGCGCTCCCGCCGGTGCTTGTTTCGGTGCCTGCCATGGCGCGGATCGAGGGAGGGAGGAGATAGAGCTGGTTGTCCCCAACAAATCCCTTCACCTGTACGAGCAACGGCCCCATCGGACTAGTGAGACGCAGATCCAGCAGAGCAAGCGGCGAGGAAAGGCGTGGGGAGTGGGGACGTACCAGGGCGTGGGTGTGATATGGGAGACGTCGGCTGCGATGCCGGGCGTGGCGGTGATGTCGTAGAGGGAGAGGGACGACAGTCAGGCGACGCGGTGGGCACCGCTGTGGGACGCGTCGAGGAAGGAGGAGGTGGTGGTGGAAGGTGGTCAGATCTGAATCGGGGAGAATGGATCTGAATCAGGAAGGATGGGATCGGCGGGGTGGCGGCGGCGGAGACGAGGGGAGGGATCAGGGTGGGTGGCGGATCTGGAGCGCTAGGGTTCATGGGGTGAGAGGGTGAGGGAATTTCCTTTTTTGTTTTTTTGAGACAAAGAGGGGGACCGGGGGGGGGTGAGGGAGAAAGGGCTGTCGTCGGATCCGAGAGCATTTGACGGTGTTTGAGCACGATCCACGTGACATGTCCATGGGCCAATCAGAACCCAGTACACGTTATGACCTTCTAAATTGGTCGTAATCGACTAAAAATAAGGTGTTGAACCATATTTTTTCAAAAAAGGTGTTGAATCATATAAATAGCTTTATGATATGAGAAATTCAAAAAGAAACATTCTCATTGTGTCACCAAATGTGACATAGTTTTTAGGAAAACTAACAAACTTGGAATTGGAATAAGACAAATATATTTTAAAAATTGTTATGAGAAATGAGTTTTTAGGGGGGGGGGGTCATTTTCTATTTTCGGAGTGCCAAAAATGTTTACATCACCACTCCATTTTCCAAAACTATAAGACATCATTTTATGTACAGTTGACCAAATCTTTAGATGTAAAATGCTTTCGATCCACCTCTCATCAAAAAGACAAATTATGTTTCAAAAAAGAATCTACTCAGCATTCTTTAATTTTTCTTCTACTTTTTCACATGAAAATTCAAAGAAATGATCTCATATTGTGCACAATGGTGCATCCTGGAATTCTAAACAATGTTGCCTAAGGAAATTTTGGTTTTCTTTGCTCGGAAATTTCGTTTTCCATTTTTGAGAGCCCAAAATGAGTTTTTCTGTGAAGGACCTACCATATATTTGTTGCAAAATTGTACCAACTCAATTTTACAAAAGACTAGGCCATGTTTAATGCACTATTGACCAAATGGTCGGGTGTCAAAAGCCTCGATCCACCTCTGGTGAAAAAGACAAATTTCCGTCGATTCAGTAGGAAGCGGATCAAATTTGAACTGTAGCTGCCTCATAGTTTGCTCTTTATTTTTTCCAAAAATCATTTCTAAGTACATAACTATCTATTTAATCAGAGAAACATCAAAAGGTTTCCAAGATTCAACAACTAGCTAAGAACGGTCAAGCCCGCCGTTTCGACCGCATTTTGAAACGGGCATAAAAAATTCAAAAAAATCAAAAAATTGGAAAACCTTCACATTGTGTCATCATATGTGACCAAGTTTTCAGGAAAATAATAAACTTGTAATACGACAATTACTTTAAAAAAGTGTTCTAAAAATGAGCTATCATGCATGAAGATTCATGGCTTTCAAGCCAAATGATCAATCTTATGGCCACATTCATGGCATAGTTTGTTCAAATGATCTCATATTGTGCACAATGGTGCATCTTGGAATTCCAAACAATGTTGCCTAAGGGAGTTTTCATTTTCTTTGCACGAAAAATTCATTTTCCATTTTTTGAGTGCTCGAAAAGAGGTTTTTTGTGAAGGACCTACCATATATTTGTTGCTAAATTGTACCAAATCAATTTTCTAAAATACTAGGACATATTTAATGCACAATTGACGAAATGGTTGTGTGTAAAAAGTTTTGATCCACCTCTCGTGAAAAAGACAAATTTCCACCAATTCAGTTGGAAGCGGGTCAAATTTGAACTATAGCTACCTCGTAGTTTTCTCTTTATTTTTTTCCAAAAATAATTTCTAAGTACATAATAGTATCTATTTAATCAGGGAAACACCAAAAAAATTCCAAGATTCAACCACTAGCTAGGAAAAGTTATTCCCGCCATTTTGACCGCATTTTGAAACGAGCATAAAAATTTCAAAAAAAAATCAAAAAATTGGAAAACCTTCGCGTTGTGTCATTATATGTGGCCAAGTTACCAGCAAAAATTATAAACTTGTAATACGACAATTATTTTGAAAAAGTGTTCTCAGAACGAGCTATCAAGTGTGAAGATGCATGGCTTTCAACCCAAATGCTCAATCTTATGCCCACATTCATGACATAGTTTGTTCAAATGATCTCATATTGTGCACAAGTGTGCATCTTGGAATGGCAAACAAGGAAGTTTTCATTTTCTTTGGATGAAAAATTCATTTTCCATTTGTTTGACTGCCGAAAATGAGTTTTTTTGTGAAGGACCTACCATATATTTGTTGCAAAATTGTACCAAATCAATTTTCTAAAATACTAGGACACATTTAATGCACAATTGACCAAATGGTTCGGTGTAAAGAGTTTTGA
Organism: Triticum dicoccoides; assembly: GCF_002162155.2. Classification (NCBI taxonomy): domain Eukaryota; kingdom Viridiplantae; phylum Streptophyta; class Magnoliopsida; order Poales; family Poaceae; genus Triticum; species Triticum dicoccoides. The sequence goes on from NC_041383.1 coordinate 63,583,043, forward strand.
TCCACCTCTCGTGAAAAAGACAAATTTCCGCCGATTCACTTGGAAGCGGGTCAAATTTGAACTGTAGCTACCTCGTACTTTGCTCTTTATTTTTTCCAAAAATCATTTCTAGGTACATAAGTATCTATTTAATCAGCGAAACACCAAAAAAAATTCCAAGATTCAACCACTAGCTAGGAACGGTTATTCCCGCCGTTTTGACTGCATTTTGAAACGGGCATAAAAAATTCAAAAAATTGGAAAACCTTCACATTGTGTCATTATATGTGGCCAAGTTACCAGCAAAAATTATAACCTTGTAATACGGCAATTATTTTAAAAGAGTGTTCTCAAAAACGAGCTATCAAGTGTGAAGATGCATGGCTTTCAGCCCAAATGCTCAATCTTATGCCCACATTCATGACATAGTTTGTTCAAATGATCTTATATTGTGCATAAGGCATCTTGGAATGACAAACAATGTTCCCTAAGGAAGTTTTTATTTTCTTTGGACAAAAAATTCATTTTCCATTTTCTGAGTGCCCGAAATGATTTGTTTTGTGAAGGACCTACCATATATTTGTTGCAAAATTGGACCAAATCAATTTTCTAAAATACTAGGACATATTTAATGCACAAGTGACAAAATGGTTGGGTGTCAAAAGTTTTGATCCACCTCTCGTCAAAAAGACAAATTTCCGCCGATTCAGTTGGAAGCGGGTCAAATTTGAACTGCAGCTGCCTCATAGTTTGCTATTTATTTTTTCCAAAAATGATTTATAGTTACATAAGTACCTATTTAATCAGAAATACATGGTTTGGTGGCGATACATCGAGGTTTGGACGGTGGCCGAGGGCCCCAACTCTAGAGCACGTAAACTCGCATGCCCGCCGCGTGGTCACCCTGTGACCTGGTGTTGCCATGCGTTCTGGGCGGCGTAGGCATGTCTAGTGGGTTGGGCACTCCCCAGGTAGGTGCTAGGAAGAAAATTACAACATAAGATTCTCACAAGGAGACCGATCTATGCTCAAACATGAATTAGCAGCCAAGTGTTTGATAAGCGGTACGGGAAATGCACATGGCTAATGGGCGTGAGTCTTGGCTGAGGATGATCAGTTACTAAGAAGACTGTCTTCATAAATTTTCTGCTCAAAAGGACGAGCCTAGGTGGTACTTGCGTTGCAAAGTACCACACTGGACATAAATACGAATGTTGAAGCTGGGCTCAAAATAATGAATGGATTGAGCTGGCATTTGGTGGAGGATGGTTATTTGGGCATAGGAAAGCAGTTTCGAAAATGGATACTATTTGGACATGCCAAAGTGGTACTTCCTTCACAATGCTCTTCTCTGGACAGAAACTTCGAAAAATTAGTGAGAGAAATTGGCTAAATGAAATGAGCTCAAATTTGGTGTAGGTAAGTTACATAGGCATATAGAATATGTGGAAAAAATTCAACTCATTAGGATATGCATAGCTAGTACTTCTTTCACAAAGGTTCTAGGTGGACAAAAACTTTGGAAATTTGCCGAGGAAGATTTACTAGGCAAATGGAGCTGAATTTTGTCATGAGGCAATGATTTGGATAGGAAAGAGTGCCCAAATATTTTGAGGGCAACCAAGAATATATAAATAACACTTCCTTCACAATGCTCTTCTCTGGACAGAAACTTCAGAAAATTAGTGAGAGAAATTGGCTAAATGAACTGAGCTCAAATTTGGTGTACGTAAGTTACATAGGCATATAGAATATGTGGCAAAAATTCAACTCATTAGGATATGCATAGCTAGTACTTCTTTCACAAAGGTTCTAGGTGGACAAAAACTTTGGAAATTTGCCAAGGAAGATTTACTAGGCAAATGGAGATTAATTTTGTCATGAGGCTTTGGATAGGAAATAGTGCCCAAAATTTTTGAGGGCAATCAAGAATATATAAATAGCACTTCCTTCACAAAGTGTTGTTCTGAATAGAATAGAAAAAATGAATATTTTTGAATTATACTAGGCAAGGAAGGTTTTTTTTACATATTTTACGAACATATGACCCAAAGAATTGACGAGATTTTTTTTGGGAATTTTGGGAATGACGGAAATATAGGTTGCTTCACAACCTAGGGCAAAAATTGACACATGGACATGACACATAGGCAAAACTGATGAGGTGGCGCCTAGTTATAGCAACCCACCATAATTTACAAGGTTATGACCATATATATTGGTCGTGATTAGCTAGAAATAAGGCAGCGGACCAGTGCTATCTGCTTTATGACCATTTCGTGTAAGGAAATTACGACCTTTCTGACCAAAATGGTCGTTATAGTTTAGGGTTTGGATCCCCCCGAACAGCTTTTGACCAATTGGTCTCAAATGGCCGTAGATTTATGATCAATTCTTCCAGGGTCACTGATAGAAGGTCACAAGTTGACATATTTCTTGTAGTGGCACTGGACAAGTTGTTAGCACAGTCCTCACAGTCGAGCGGGAGGAAGAAGGCAAAGCCTATAAAGTTTAGCGCCCTGTGTATTAGATTTCTGAAGTCTTGACTCCGTCCAAGCAAAGGTATCCGCATTACCAGAAGCTTGTCTATGGGATTTATCTGACCGCGAAGAAAGTTGCGCATTACTTTGCAGACCATTCAGTTTCAGTCGTCAGCGATGCTCCATTATCAGAAATCTTGAATAACTGAGATACGACTGGTCGAGTGGCCAAGTGGGCGATCGAACTCCTCCCTTTAGATATCAAGTTTGAAGCGAAAAAGACAATCAAGTCTCAAGCAATAGCGGATTTCCTCGCCGAGTGGATTGAACAGCAGCAACCGACTTAGGTTCGCTCGGAACATTGGACAATGTTCTTTGATGGGTCCAAGATGTTGAACGGTTCTGGTGCTAGAGTGGTCCTAGTATCCCCAAGAGGCGACAAGCTCATTTATGTCCTTTAGATTCACTTTGATTCTTCAAACAATGAAGCTGAGTATGAAGCACTTCTATATGGGTTGCATATGGCCATCTCACTCGGCGTCCGTCGCCTGATGGTCTATGGCGACTCAGATTTGGTGGTCAATCAAGTAATGAAGGAATGGGACATCAGGAGCCCTGCCATGAGTGGTTACTACAATGCAGTAAGAAAACTAGAGAAGAAGTTTGAGGGGTTAGAGCTCCACCACATACCCCTAATCAAGAATCAAGCAACCGATGATTCGGCGAAGATAGGTTCCACTCGGAAACCTATTCCCAGTAATGTGTTCTTGGAGCATCTCCGCACCTTGTCAGTTCAAGAAGATCCCTTTACAGAGGAGCCCCCGCAACCGATAAGTTTAACCAATCCGACCACATATTCTCTTCATCAAGATATAAGTACCAAAAATCATCCTCAACAAAGAACTAATTTGCTGGAAAACACATGTCTTACTTACTGAACATCCAGATGCACCACATCCCCATGAGCCTCCACATGTCTGGCTCGCTGGAGGGGAAGACGAGGTTGAAGGAAAGGGCACCGCCGACAAGCATGGAGGCGTACGCCTGGACCCCAAAGATGGTGTACAGATGGACCAAACTACAGTTTCAATAAAACTATAAGAACACAAAGTAAAACTACCAAAACTACGGTTTTAGTAAAACTATAAATTAGTTTAGATTGTGAGAGCATACCTGGAAAGTCAGCACCATCAGCAGTAACCATTAACAAAAGAAAGTGAATTATGTCAATGCTGGAAAGAACATCTCTGGAATAGTTTTAATTGAAATAATCTACAGAATACTCTAGTAACTAGAGTACACAGCTAAGATGCTGGAAAGAACATCACACAGGCAGGACAAACCACTCTATCTCTGCACTACAGGCAGGAAAAACTACAGGAGTATACAGCTACTCGTACAGGAGTACTATGGGCAAGACAAATACATGAGTAAGATGTTGACCATGCTGGAAAGAACACAACTACTCCAGGTACTACATGAGTACATGAAAGAACACTACAGGCACCAAAAAATGCATCCATCTCGCTTACAGTATTACAGGAAAGAACACTAAAGCGAGCTCACAAGCCTCACATACAATAAGTCTTGCCTGTCACAACCAAATTATAGTAAAAATGCATCCATCTCACTTACATCTCACATACAGTTAGTCTTGCTTGGCACCACAAGCACCACTTTTGGCGTCGGCCTGCAAGCACAACATAGGATTGGAACTCTGAATCGAACGACAACCAAGCAAACCAATCGATCATCGACAGTAAAACTCTAAAGAAATGTTGACCCTTTTTTCTACTGCTGCTGCTTGGTTGATTACTGAATAAATGTTGACAACTAAAGAGCTTTGATGGGGCACAGAACCTTGAGGCCCTGTTATGGGGTTGTGTGTGATGAAGGTTGCCCTTTGGGGCGGCAGCGACAGCTCCGCCAGATGCAGCAACAGTGTTATCAGCGCGGTTCACAGTGGCTGCCACAGGCAGACCCAGAGACATCCTAAACTTGTTTCCAACAGAACCTCCCCGACATGCAGTTCAATAACAAGCACATACAAGCTAGTTAGATAAAAGGATCACATATCTACAATACACTAAACCAATAATCCATAGATGCATGGCATCCACACACCAGTGCTATGATTCATGAAAGTCCCTTCATAGCTAAGTATGGATTATATCGATTTACTGAGACAAGATACATACAAGCATCTGAGAAACACTTGACCCAAGAGATGCAACTACCCGGATGCTTCATTCAAGATTTAACACAGTAACTCTACATGCAGAAAGTAAATTGAAGGCGATCACCATGCACAACACCTCTTTGCATAGGAAAGAACCTTTAATAGACTAAAACTCAAAACAAACACCAATTTACACAACACCTCTTTGTTAGAAAGCCTATGAGGTCGCCGTGCCCCGGTCCGCCAACTATCAAACTATTAGGGGTGGCCCTTGCTAATAGTTGGCATGACATGTGGCCCTTGCTATTAGGGGTGGAGGTACGATTGGGCCAGTACTCAGACTAGTTTCACTATGTTTAAGCAAATGACTACTTCTAAAATGGTACATATAGCACATGCCCAAACAAATATGTGCTTTCAAGGTTGAAAGCTTTAACACAGAACACTGAATAATTCGTTGCCCAAAAGGTGCTATATATAGACCAAGTGATGAGAAACCATATGTAGAATTTATAAAAGTAAGGAGCAGAATTTCTAAAAGAAGTACACCATTACATAGTGCTACAACAAATGTGAAGTGCTTGATGATGTACATGAATTCACATTTAGAAGGAAAGACATGTAGTGTAAAAGGTTCCATATCTGAAAGATATTCACTCAACTAAAAGAAGGTCGAGTTTTACTTGCAAATGAAAACATGCTAGAACCTTTCTGTCAATTTATGAGAAGTAGAACCACTCTGCCACATGGTTGTTCTTTAAATATAAAAAATGAGCTGCAACACAGGCTAAGAAAAGCTATGAGCATCTTTTGGGCAGACCATCCAGGACGATGTACAAATCAAAATGAAAGCATGATTAATATATTTCAGGGTGAGTTCTTAGATTCAGACTATCACTGGTAGTGTAATTTTCTACTACATAGACATCTATTGAACCAATGTGAATAATAGCTTATTGTAGGCAAATCATTTGGATAACAATAACTTGTTCAGATAGCTGGAATCAATTAAGCTGCTTGGGCATCTGTGTGCGTGATTGTCTTGCAAAGAATTGATCAACCAGCCTGTTAGCTTACCTTAGATAGCTTGTGTGTGTGTGTGCAGCGTGTACATGCTCGCCACCAAGTGTTAGTGCTGCTTGTGCTCGATGCGTGCTGCTACTGCTTGTGCTTGAAGGAGTGGAAAGGGAGCGGGGCCACGGAGAAGAAGAAGAGGAACGGCTATGAGGGCGGCTTCCTGCGGCGGCAGCAACATCTCTTTCCATCGTGGCCTTATCAGCGACGAGGCGGTGGTGGTTCGCGTGACGACGGCCGCGGGATCGACTTTGCACGCACCGGCGCGGTTGATGGGCGCGCTCTGGTCGCTGCAGCACCGCGCGCCAGGCCAGCGTGCGCTCCCGCCAGTGCTTGTTTCGGTGCCTGCCATGGCGCGGATCGAGGGAGGGAGGAGATAGAGCTGGTTGTCCCCAACAAATCCCTTCACCTGTACGAGCAACGGCCCCATCGGACTAGTGAGACACAGATCCAGCAGAGCAAGCGGCGAGCAAAGGCGTGGGGAGTGGGGACGTACCAGGGCGCGGGTGTGATATGGGAGACGTCGGCTGCGACACCGGGCGTGGCGGTGATGTCATAGAGGGAGAAGGACGGCAGTCAGGCGACACGGTGGGCGCCGCTATGGGACGCGTCGAGGAAGGAGGAGGTGGTGGTGGAAGGTGGTCAGATCTGAATCGGGGAGAATGGATCTGAATCAGGAGGGATGGGATCGGCGGGGTGGCGGCGGCGGAGACGAGGGGAGGGATCAGGGTGGGTGGCGGATCTGGAGCGCTAGGGTTCATGGGGTGAGAG
>NC_041383.1:63589751-63596879 GCF_002162155.2 Triticum dicoccoides
GTGACATGTCCATGGGCCAATCAGAACCCAGTACACGTTATGACCTTCTAAATTGGTCGTAATCGACTAAAAATAAGGTGTTGAACCATATTTTTTCAAAAAAGGTGTTGAATCATATAAATTGCTTTATGATATGAGAAATTCAAAAAGAAACATTCTCATTGTGTCACCAAATGTGACATAGTTTTTAGGAAAACTAACAAACTTGGAATTGGAATAAGACAAATATCTTTTAAAAATTGTTATGAGAAATGAGTTTTTAGGGGGGGGGGTCATTTTCTATTTTCGGAGTGCCAAAAATGTTTACATCACCACTCCATTTTCCAAAACTATAAGACATCATTTTATGTACAGTTGACCAAATCTTTAGATGTAAAATGCTTTCGATCCACCTCTCATCAAAAAGACAAATTATGTTTCAAAAAAGAATCTACTCAGCATTCTTTAATTTTTCTTCTACTTTTTCACATGAAAATTCAAAGAAATGATCTCATATTGTGCACAATGGTGCATCCTGGAATTCTAAACAATGTTGCCTAAGGAAATTTTGGTTTTCTTTGCTCGAAAATTTCATTTTCCATTTTTGAGAGCCCAAAATGAGTTTTTCTGTGAAGGACCTACCATATATTTGTTGCAAAATTGTACCAACTCAATTTTACAAAAGACTAGGCCATGTTTAATGCACTATTGACCAAATGGTCGGGTGTCAAAAGCCTCGATCCACCTCTGGTGAAAAAGACAAATTTCCGTCGATTCAGTAGGAAGCGGATCAAATTTGAACTGTAGCTGCCTCATAGTTTGCTCTTTATTTTTTCCAAAAATCATTTCTAAGTACATAACTATCTATTTAATCAGAGAAACATCAAAAGGTTTCCAAGATTCAACAACTAGCTAAGAACGGTCAAGCCCGCCGTTTCGACCGCATTTTGAAACGGGCATAAAAAATTCAAAAAAATCAAAAAATTGGAAAACCTTCACATTGTGTCATCATATGTGACCAAGTTTTCAGGAAAATAATAAACTTGTAATACGACAATTACTTTAAAAAAGTGTTCTAAAAATGAGCTATCATGCATGAAGATTCATGGCTTTCAAGCCAAATGATCAATCTTATGGCCACATTCATGGCATAGTTTGTTCAAATGATCTCATATTGTGCACAATGGTGCATCTTGGAATTCCAAACAATGTTGCCTAAGGGAGTTTTCATTTTCTTTGCACGAAAAATTCATGTTCCATTTTTTGAGTGCTCGAAAAGAGGTTTTTTGTGAAGGACCTACCATATATTTGTTGCTAAATTGTACCAAATCAATTTTCTAAAATACTAGGACATATTTAATGCACAATTGACGAAATGGTTGTGTGTAAAAAGTTTTGATCCACCTCTCGTGAAAAAGACAAATTTCCACCAATTCAGTTGGAAGCGGGTCAAATTTGAACTATAGCTACCTCGTAGTTTTCTCTTTATTTTTTTCCAAAAATAATTTCTAAGTACATAATAGTATCTATTTAATCAGGGAAACACCAAAAAAATTCCAAGATTCAACCACTAGCTAGGAAAAGTTATTCCCGCCATTTTGACCGCATTTTGAAACGAGCATAAAAATTTCAAAAAAAAATCAAAAAATTGGAAAACCTTCGCGTTGTGTCATTATATGTGGCCAAGTTACCAGCAAAAATTATAAACTTGTAATACGGCAATTATTTTGAAAAAGTGTTCTCAGAACGAGCGATCAAGTGTGAAGATGCATGGCTTTCAACCCAAATGCTCAATCTTATGCCCACATTCATGACATAGTTTGTTCAAATGATCTCATATTGTGCACAAGTGTGCATCTTGGAATGGCAAACAAGGAAGTTTTCATTTTCTTTGGATGAAAAATTCATTTTCCATTTGTTTGACTGCCGAAAATGAGTTTTTTTGTGAAGGACCTACCATATATTTGTTGCAAAATTGTACCAAATCAATTTTCTAAAATACTAGGACACATTTAATGCACAATTGACCAAATGGTTCGGTGTAAAGAGTTTTGATCCACCTCTCGTGAAAAAGACAAATTTCCGCCGATTCACTTGGAAGCGGGTCAAATTTGAACTGTAGCTACCTCGTACTTTGCTCTTTATTTTTTCCAAAAATCATTTCTAGGTACATAAGTATCTATTTAATCAGCGAAACACCAAAAAAAATTCCAAGATTCAACCACTAGCTAGGAACGGTTATTCCCGCCGTTTTGACTGCATTTTGAAACGGGCATAAAAAATTCAAAAAATTGGAAAACCTTCACATTGTGTCATTATATGTGGCCAAGTTACCAGCAAAAATTATAACCTTGTAATACGGCAATTATTTTAAAAGAGTGTTCTCAGAAACGAGCTATCAAGTGTGAAGATGCATGGCTTTCAGCCCAAATGCTCAATCTTATGCCCACATTCATGACATAGTTTGTTCAAATGATCTTATATTGTGCATAAGGCATCTTGGAATGACAAACAATGTTCCCTAAGGAAGTTTTTATTTTCTTTGGACAAAAAATTCATTTTCCATTTTCTGAGTGCCCGAAATGATTTGTTTTGTGAAGGACCTACCATATATTTGTTGCAAAATTGGACCAAATCAATTTTCTAAAATACTAGGACATATTTAATGCACAAGTGACAAAATGGTTGGGTGTCAAAAGTTTTGATCCACCTCTCGTCAAAAAGACAAATTTCCGCCGATTCAGTTGGAAGCGGGTCAAATTTGAACTGCAGCTGCCTCATAGTTTGCTATTTATTTTTTCCAAAAATGATTTATAGTTACATAAGTACCTATTTAATCAGAAATACATGGTTTGGTGGCGATACATCGAGGTTTGGACGGTGGCCGAGGGCCCCAACTCTAGAGCACGTAAACTCGCATGCCCGCCGCGTGGTCACCGTGTGACCTGGTGTTGCCATGCGTTCTGGGCGGCGTAGGCATGTCTAGTGGGTTGGGCACTCCCCAGGTAGGTGCTAGGAAGAAAATTACAACATAAGATTCTCACAAGGAGACCGATCTATGCTCAAACATGAATTAGCAGCCAAGTGTTTGATAAGCGGTACGGGAAATGCACATGGCTAATGGGCGTGAGTCTTGGCTGAGGATGATCAGTTACTAAGAAGACTGTCTTCATAAATTTTCTGCTCAAAAGGACGAGCCTAGGTGGTACTTGCGTTGCAAAGTACCACACTAGACATAAATACGAATGTTGAAGCTGGGCTCAAAATAATGAATGGATTGAGCTGGCATTTGGTGGAGGATGGTTATTTGGGCATAGGAAAGCAGTTTCAAAAATGGATACTATTTGGACATGCCAAAGTGGTACTTCCTTCACAATGCTCTTCTCTGGACAGAAACTTCGAAAAATTAGTGAGAGAAATTGGCTAAATGAAATGAGCTCAAATTTGGTGTAGGTAAGTTACATAGGCATATAGAATATGTGGAAAAAATTCAACTCATTAGGATATGCATAGCTAGTACTTCTTTCACAAAGGTTCTAGGTGGACAAAAACTTTGGAAATTTGCCGAGGAAGATTTACTAGGCAAATGGAGCTGAATTTTGTCATGAGGCAATGATTTGGATAGGAAAGAGTGCCCAAATATTTTGAGGGCAACCAAGAATATATAAATAGCACTTCCTTCACAATGCTCTTTTCTGGACAGAAACTTCAGAAAATTAGTGAGAGAAATTGGCTAAATGAACTGAGCTCAAATTTGGTGTAGGTAAGTTACATAGGCATATAGAATATGTGGCAAAAATTCAACTCATTAGGATATGCATAGCTAGTACTTCTTTCACAAAGGTTCTAGGTGGACAAAAACTTTGGAAATTTGCCAAGGAAGATTTACCGGGAAAATGGAGATTAATTTTGTCATGAGGCAATGATTTGGATAGGAAATAGTGCCCAAAATTTTTGAGGGCAATCAAGAATATATAAATAGCACTTCCTTCACAAAGTGTTGTTCTGAACAGAATAGAAAAAATGAATATTGTTGAATTATACTAGGCAAGGAAGGTTTTTTTACATATTTTACGAACATATGACCCAAAGAATTGACGAGATTTTTTTGGGAATTTTGGGAATGACAGAAATATAGGTTGCTTCACAACCTAGGGCAAAAATTGACACATGGACATGACACATAGGCAAAACTGATGAGGTGGCGCCTAGTTATAGCAACCCACCACAATTTACAAGGTTATGACCATCTATATTGGTCGTGATTAGCTAGAAATAAGGCAGCGGACCAGTGCTATCTGCTTTATGACCATTTCGTGTAAGGAAATTACGACCTTTCTGACCAAAATGGTCATTATAGTTCAGGGTTTGGATCCCCTCGAACAGCTTTTGACCAATTGGTCTCAAATGGCCGTAGATTTATGATCAATTCTTCCAGGGTCACTGATAGAAGGTCACAAGTTGACATATTTCTTGTAGTGGCACTGGACAAGTTGTTAGCACAGTCCTCACAGTCGAGCGGGAGGAAGAAGGCAAAGCCTATAAAGTTCAGCGCCCTGTGTATTAGATTTCTGAAGTCTTGACTCCGTCCAAGCAAAGGTATCCGCATTACCAGAAGCTTGTCTACGGGATTTATCTGACCGCGAAGAAAGTTGCGCATTACTTTGCAGACCATTCAGTTTCAGTCGTCAGCGATGCTCCATTATCAGAAATCTTGAATAACTGAGATACGACTGGTCGAGTGGCCAAGTGGGCGATCGAACTCCTCCCTTTAGATATCAAGTTTGAAGCGAAAAAGACAATCAAGTCTCAAGCAATAGCGGATTTCCTCGCCGAGTGGATTGAACAGCAGCAACCGACTTAGGTTCGCTCGGAACATTGGACAATGTTCTTTGATGGGTCCAAGATGTTGAACAGTTCTGGTGCTAGAGTGGTCCTAGTATCCCCAAGAGGCGACAAGCTCATTTATGTCCTTCAGATTCACTTTGATTCTTCAAACAATGAAGCTGAGTATGAAGCACTTCTATATGGGTTGCATATGGCCATCTCACTCGGCGTCCGTCGCCTGATGGTCTATGGCGACTCAGATTTGGTGGTCAATCAAGTAATGAAGGAATGGGACATCAGGAGCCCTGCCATGAGTGGTTACTACAATGCAGTAAGAGAACTAGAGAAGAAGTTTGAGGGGTTAGAGCTCCACCACATACCCCTAATCAAGAATCAAGCAACCGATGATTCGACGAAGATAGGTTCCACTCGGAAACCTATTCCCAGTAATGTGTTCTTGGAGCATCTCCGCACCTTGTCAGTTCAAGAAGATCCCTTTATGGAGGAGCCCCCGCAACCGATCAGTTTAATCAATCCGACTGAAGTTGAAGTGCCAGCGGTGGTCGACCTGATTATTGAAGTTTCGGTAATCACCCTCGACTGGATAGTGCCATACATCACATACCTGCTCAGGCGGGAGCTCCCAGAGGATGAAGACGAAGCCCGCCAGATCATTCGCAGATCCAAGGCCTTAACAGTGATAAGTGGTCAGCTTCTCAGAGAAAGCGTTATCGGCGTGGCTCAGCCGTGTATTTCTCAAGAGGAAGGTCGACTGATCTTAAATGAGATTCACTCGGGGACCTATGGTCACCATGCGTCCTCTCAGACCATCGTGGCTAAAGCATACCAAGGTGGATTCTACTATCCACGAGCGAATGAGATGGCAATAGATATTGTTGACAAGTGTGAAGGGTGCTAGTTCAACTCAAACATGTCCCACAAACCTGCATCGGCCTTGAAGACTATTCCACTCGTCTGGCCATTTGCTGTTTGGGAATTGGACATGATTGGACCTCTGAAGACTAGTAGAAGCAGCTTCACTCATTTGCTCATAGCAGTCGACAAGTTTACCAAGTGGATCGAAGCCAAACCTATCAAGAATCTTGATTCAAGCACTGCCATCAGTTTCTTATGGGAGCTGATATTCCACTATGGAGTCCCTCACAATGTTATCACAGATAATGGCTCCAACTTTGATTCTGATGAATTCAGAGCATTGTGCGCTTCCCTAGGCACTCGGGTCGATTACGTATCCGTTGCGCACCCGCAGTCAAATGGGAAGCCTGAAAGGGCTAATGGCTTGATCCTACAAGGGCTGAAACCCCGACCGATGCGTGACCTTAAGCACGCAGCTGGAGCTTGGGTGACTGAATTGCCATATGTCCTATGGGGATTGAGAATGACTCCCAATCGGTCGACTGATCGAACCCCTTTCTTCATGGTATATGGTGCTGAAGCTGTGCTTCCGAGTGATTTGCTGCACAATGCCCCCCGAGTGGAACTCTTCTTAGAGGCTAAAATAGAAAAGGCATGGCAGGACGCAGTTGATCTCCTAGAGGAAGAATGAGAGATGGCTCTGATCCGATCGACCATCTATCAACAATCCCTGCGTCGATTCCATGCCTGAAATGTTAGAGGCCGAGCATTTCAGGAAGGAGATCTTGTGCTCCGAGTGCACCAGAAATGGCCTCACAAGCTCGCTCCAGCCTGGGAAGGGCCCTTCATCATCACCTAAGTGCTCCACAACGGGGCGTATCACCTTTACAATGTAGCCAAGAAAGACGACGAGCCACGCTCGTGGAATGCGGATTTGCTCCGCCGTTTTTATAAGAATCCTTCGGTTAGCTTATCAAAGACATGTTTTTTTGCAGTATCTTAATGATTGTTTTCACATAAGCATGTGTGTTCAAATCCCCAGTGGGTAGCTTAGCTGCGAACCCGATTCTCCTAAGTTTCAAAAACAATCCGAGTGAAGAGCAACCCTCTCACCCGGGGGCTTAGCCGAGAATCCGATTCGCCTAAGTTTCAAAAACACTCCGAGTGAAGAGCAACCCTCTCACTCGGAGGCTTAGCTGTGATCCCGTACTCGCCTAAGCTTCAAAAACACTCCGAGTGAAGAGCAACCCTCTCACTCGGGGGCTTAGCTGCGACCCAGTACTCACCTAAGCTTCAAAAACACTTTGAGTGAAGAGCAATCCTCTCACTCGGGGGCTTAGCTGTGATCCCGTACTCGCCTAAGTTTCAAAAACACTCCGAGTGAAGAGCAATCCTCTCACTCGGCAGCTTAGCTGTGATCCCGTACTCACCCAAGTTTCAAAAACA
>NC_041383.1:63597222-63634643 GCF_002162155.2 Triticum dicoccoides
ACTCGGAGGCTTAGTTGCGATCCCGTACTCGCCTAAGCTTCAAAAACACTCCGAGTGAAGAGCAATCCTCTCACTCGGGGGCTTAGCTGCGATCCTGTACTCGCCTAAGTTTCAAAAAACACCCCGAGTCAAGAGCAACCCTCTCACTCGGAGGCTTAGCTGCGACCCCGTACTCGCCTAAGTTTCAAAAACACTTCGAGTGAAGAGCTACCCTTTCACTTGGGGGCTTAACTGCGATCCCGTACTCACCTAAGTTTCAAAAACACTTCAAGTGAAGAGCAACCCTCTCACTCGAAAGCCTGGCCACACGCTTTGAGTTCCGCCACAAGTACAACATATGGTTGCACTTTGAGCTACGCCACAGGTACAACATCTAGTACGAGTGGAGAGCAATCCTCTCACTTGGAGACTCAGCTGCGATCCTAGATTCGCCGTAGTAAAAAAATCCGAAAGCAGTATAGACAAAGCAACTGCATCCAAATAAAGCAACAAGTTCGGATAAATCCATGAAGGTCCAGAACCACCAGCAGAAGTACTCAGGTGTCAAGCCCGAAAGAGTTTAACGACTACAAAACCACTCGGCATTCCGAGGCAAATGTGGTTAAAGTTATCAAGTTTTTCACTCGGCAGGAGTAGGAGTTGCTGGCTCGACGAAGCTGTCCAGGTCGATGTCGTCTGCAATGTGAGTGGCCGCGTCGATGAAGGTCTCCATGAAGGATTGGAAGTTAAGCTTCTTGGTGTTGGCAACCTTAAGAGCCGCCAGCTTCTCTTCTTTGACTTCCTTGCAACGGGCATGGACTAGTGAGAAAGCCACGCCAGCACCACAGCAGGCAGCTGAAAGCACAAGTGCTCCCTGGGTGATTTTTCTTAATGGCTTGATTGCTCTGTCATGATTATGCACTCACATGCTCTTATGTTCCATATTTACATGATTGCATACATGTAGGGTGAGCCTATGCATGTTACATGTCCTTCCAATGCTTTACCTGCCTTTCTCTATATATTTGTCTAAAGCTTTGATGTATGTTGTCATCAATTACCAAAAAGGGGGAGATTGAAAGCACAAGTGCTCCCTGGGTGATTTTGGTAATTAATGTCAACATATCTCTTGTTGGACTAATACTTCTATCTAGTATATTTCAGATAAGTCCAACAATGGAGTGGCATGGACAAGAGGATGTGGAACACCATCAAGATGCTAAGGACAAAGGATGGGCTCAAGCTCAAAGCTCAGGACTCTACATTTTCTATTTCAATGATCCAAGATCACATTGAGTCCATAGGAAAGCCAATACTATTAAAAGGGGATGAGGTGTTTCTTAATGGCTTGCTTGCTCAAAGTGCTTAGTGATATGCTCCAAAGCCCTCAACCACTTTCTCAAATCCACATATGTCCCATACCAAAAGTCAAACTCGGCCCCACCAATCTGATCTATCTGGCGACCGAGTTCATTTGACATAGCCACTGTCAGAAACCCTAGTCACTTCGGTCTCACTGATGGGATCTCGGTCGCACCGAGATGGGCTTGCAAACTCTCTGTTGCCTGTTGCAATAATTTCAGTCTCACCGAGATATGCAATCGATCCCACCGAGTTTGCTTGACCAACTCTCTGTTTCGCTTATTACCAAAATCGGTCCCACTGAGTTTGTGTAATCGGTCAAACCGAGATGAGGTTTTACCCTAACCCTAGCACATCGGTCCTACCGAGTTGATCATATTGGTCCCACCGAAATGCCTAATGGTCAATTATGTATGAAATCGGTCTGACTGAGTTTTCTGATTCGGTCTCACCGAGTTTGGTAAATTGTGTGTAACAGTTAGATTTTGTGTGGAGGCTATATATACCCCTCCATCCTCTCTTCATTCGTAGAGAAAGCCATCAGAACATGCCTACACTTCCAGCATTCATTTTCTGAGAGAGAACCACCTACTCATGTGGTGAGGTCAAGATATTCCATACCAACCACATAAATCTTGATTTGTAGCCTTCCCCAAGTTGCTTTCCACTCAAATCATCTTTCCACCAAATCCAATCGTTTGAGAGAGAGTTGATTGTTGGGGAGACTATCATTTGAAGCACAAGAGCAAAGACTTCATCATCAACACACAATCTATTACCTTTTGGAGAGTGGTGTCTCCTAGATTGGTTAGGTGTCACTTGGAGCCTCCGTTAAGATTGTGGAGTTGAACCAAGGAGTTTGTACGGGCAAGGAAATCGCCTACTTCGTGAAGATCTACCCTAGTGAGGCAAGTCCTTCGTGGGCGATGGCCATGGTGGGATAGACAAGGTTGCTTCTTTGTGGACCCCTCCGTGGACTCGCGCAGCCGTTACCCTTCGTGGGTTGAAGTCTCCATCAATGTGGATGTACGTTAGCACCACCTATCGGAACCACGCCAAAAATCTCCGTGTCTCCAATTGCGTTTGCACTCTCCAATCCCATCCCTTTACATTTTTGCAATTTGCATGCTTTAGTTTCCCCTGCTCATATACTCTTGTCATGCTTGCTTGATATGCATTTTGAATGTTTAAACTTGTGCTTAAACTCCACCTCAACTTGAAGAACTTAAAAATTGCTAGTTTTCTTGGTTGAGAGTCTATTCAACCTCTCTAGACACCTCTTCTCGATCCTTTCAATTGGTATCAGAACTTTGGTCTCCATTGCTTTGGTTTAATCACCATGGGAGGAAGATGGATGAGTCTACGTTGGGGAGTCTTAGACATAGAGTGCCTATACTTGATGGAGAGTACTTTCATGAGTGGAATAATGAGATGCTTGAGATTTTCAATGAATATCATTTGAGCAAGTACATTACCAACCTTTGTGCTCGCCCTGTTGATCCTTTGCATCCCACTCCCGATGAGGATCTTGACATGATTCGTAATCTTAGAACTATTAATCTTATCACTAGAGGATTACCTAGAAACTTGATTGCCAGCTTGCCTGCTCTTGATTGTGCCTACACCATTTGGAGATTTCTTGAGGAAAGATTTCCAAACTATTCCTTGTAAAATCTATATGAGATTCTTCATAAGTCAATTGCCTTGAATAAAATGAGTACTAGTGATCCTAAGTTTGATGATTGTCTGTTTGAGCTTCGTGACCTTATGCGTGCCAAAGGAGATGTTGGAATCATTAGCAATATCATCTCCAAAGCCATTAGATTTCATAAAGATGATTATTTTCATGATCATTCATCTAATGAATCACTCTCTCTAGGAATTGATCCATCACATGACGATGTTGAACATGGATACTATGATGAGGATGATGATAGTGACTATGATCTTGATGATCCAATGAGACACTTTGGTCTTATGGCTAATCTTTGCGGCTACATGGCAGGAGGAAAGGAATGGGTCCTTGATAGTGGATGTACCGATCATATAACCGGAGACAAGGATATGTTTTGTGAGCTTGCTGAAAACGACGGCCCTCAAAAGTATGTCACTTTTGGTGATAACTCAAAGGGTAAGGTGGTTGGCCTCGGTAAGGTGGCCATCTCACATGATAGCTCCATACAAAATGTCATGCTCGTTGAATCTCTTGGCTATAATTTACTCTCTGTATCTAGACTTGCTGATTTCGGTTTCAATGTCCTATTTACTAAAGTAGATTGCCAAGTGTTTCAAAGAGATATTCATAAAATGGTCTTTACCGGTATACGTAGAGGTGGTCTATACATTGTTGATTTCACTAAAAGGGCTCAACCTAGAACTTGCTTAATTGCTAAATCCTCTAAAGGCTGGTTGTGGCATAGAAGGTTAGGTCATGTGGGCATGCAAAATCTTGATAAGCTTATTAGAGGTGATCATATCCTAGAATAAAAGATGTTATATTTGACAAGGATAGACTTTGTAGTGCTTGTCAAGCAAGAAAACAAGTTGGAGGAAGCCACCCCGTGAAGAATATCATGACCACGAGAAGACCGCTCAAACTACTTCATATGGATCTCTTTGGTCCCAATGCCTACAAAAGTCTCAGTGGAAACTCATTTGGCCTAGTTATAGTCGATGATTTTTCAAGATTTACATGGGTGTTCTTTCTTGATGATAAATCGCAGGTCCAAAAGGTCTTCAAGTACTTCGCTAGGAAGTCCCAAAATCAATTTGAAGTGAAGATCAAGAAGGTTCACAGCGACAATGGAACGGAGTTCAAGAACGCAAATGTGGATTCCTTCCTTGACGAAGAAGGGATTTCACACGAGTTCTCGGCTACGTACACACCTCAACAAAATGGAGTTGTTGAGAGGAAGAACCGGACTCTTATTGAGATGGCAAGAACTATGCTTAATGAGTACAAGACACCAAAACACTTTTGGGCAGAAGCGGTTGAGACAGCTTGTCATGCAACAAATCGCTTGTATCTTCACAAGCTACTCGGCAAGACGGCATACAAACTCCTCACCGGTAACAAACTCCAAGTTGTATACTTTCGAGTATTTGGTTCAAAGTGCTACATTCTTGATAAGCATCGTCATTCTAAATTTTCTCCCAAATCTCATGAAGGTTTCCTACTTGGTTATGGCTCAAACTCTCACACTTACCGTGTCTACAACAATTTCACCCAAAAGGTTGAAGAGACTGTAGATGTGAAGTTTGATGAATCTAACGGCTCGCAAGTAGAGCATTGTCAATTGATGTAGGAGACAAAGACCCTTCTGAAGCAATCCAAGACTTGTCTATTGGCAAGATCCGTCCAACAGAGGTGAAGGAGAGTACCTCGCCCGTCCAAGTGGAAGCTTCTACCTCACGACAAGGTGAACCAAGAGTTGATATGGAAGCATCCACAAGTGGGACACACCAAGATGAAGAAAACGAGGAAGTACACCAAGATGAACCTCATTAACCTCCTTCTCCACCACGACAAGAGAATGACAACATCAACAATGAAGAAGTCCAAGAAGAAGAACAAGATGATGAATAAGATGTTCCACCCCGACCAAAACAAAATCTCTCACGAGTTCAAGCAAGAGTCGCCAGAGACCATCCAGTCGAGCAAATCTACAATGATATCCAAACCGGGAGAATCACTCGCTCTAAAACTCATTTGGCTAATTTTTGTGAACATGATTCATTCATCTCTAGCATTGAACCCATGAAGGTTGAAGAAGCATTGGAAGATCCGGATTGGATAAATGCCATGCACGAAGAGCTATACAACTTTGAGAGAAACCAAGTGTGGACATTGGTCGAGAAGCCCGACAACAACCACAACATCATCGGTACCAAATGGGTGTTTCGCAACAAGCAAGATGAAGATGGACAAGTAGTGCGCAACAAAGCACGTCTCGTCGCCCAAGGCTACACTCAAGTCGAAGGTATGGACTATGGTGAGACATATGCCCCCGTCGCTAGACTTGAGTCCATTCGCATATTACTTGCCTATGCTAATCACCATGATATCACCTTGTACCAAATGGACATTAAAAATGCTTTTCTAAATGGAGAAATTGAGGAGGAAGTTTATGTTAAACAAACTACCGGCTTTATTAATCCTAAGAAACCCGATCATGTGTACAAACTTCACAAAGCTCTTTATGGTCTCAAACAAGCTCCTAGAGCGTGGTATAAATGCTTGACCAAGTTCCTTATTTAAAAGGCTTTGAGATCGGAAAAATGATTCTACTCTCTTCACTAAAAGGGTTAATGGAGAATTATTTGTGTGCCAAATTTATGTTGATGATATTATATTTGGTTCAACTAACCATCATTTTAGTGAGAAGTTTGGAAAGCAAATGTCGAAGAAGTTTGAGATGTCCATGATCAATGAACTCAAATTCCTTCTTGGTTTGCACATCAAGCAAACTAAGGAAGGTACCTTTGTTTCTCAAACAAAGTACACCAAGGACTTATTCAAGAAGTTCAATATGCAAGAATGCAAAGGTATGAATACACCCATGCCTACTAGTGGACATCTTGATTTGACTAAAGATGGTGAACCCGTTGATCAAAAAGTTTACCGCTCTATGATTGGTTCATTGTTATATCTATGTGCCTCCCGTCCCGATATTATGCTAAGTGTGCGCATGTGCGCACGACATCAAGCGGCCCCTAAAGAATCTCATCTTAAGGCTGTGAAAAGGATAGTGAGATACTTAATACATACACCAAATTTTGGCATTTGGTATCCAAAGAGGTCTTCTTTTGATCTTGTTGGCTACTCCGATTCGGACTATGCCGGAGACAAGGTCGATAGAAAGTCCACTTCGGGTATTTGTCAATTTCTTGGCAGATCTCTTGTGTCTCCAAGAAACAAAACTCGGTATCCTTATCCACCACCGAAGCGGAATACATTGCCGCCGGTTCATGTTGTGCTCAATTACTTTGGATGACCCAAACTCTTAAAGATTATGGGATATATGTGAAACATCTTCCATTGCTTTGTGATAATGAAAGTGCTATTAAGATTGCTCACAATCCTGTGCAACATTCTCGAACTAAGCATGTTGAGGTTCGTCATCATTTCATTCTAGATCATGTTGCTAAAGGAGACATTGACCTTAAGCATGTTCGTACCGATAAGCAATTGGCGGATATATTCACCAAACCGCTTGATGAGGAAGTATTTTGCCGGTTGAGAGGTGAATTGAACATCATTGATACTTCAAACTTGGAGTAGGAACTCCATTTGGACACATGCTTCCGAAGACTATCGTAAGCCGCCATTGTTATATATTTCCAGCTCATGTTGATTGTTTGTCTCCTTGATGTTAAATTTGCACATATAATGCTCACCAACCTGGGATAATTAATATTAAGCCGGAAGAATCAAAAGCCATCTCACAGTGCTTTCAAAAAAAAGGTCTCAAAATAGTCAAGTAATTATGCTTATGATATATAATAAACAATGTTCAAAGAAGGCCTCCGATTCGAATGCGACCAGTAAACCGTTCCAAATGGGTTAAGCTAAGATTCGGATACGATCATATAGCCCCAGTGGCTTTGGCGATGCCTATCAAGTGGGTATCGATAGCTATGTTCTCTTTGGTTCGAATATGACCTATGTTTGAATAGGAAGCCCCCAAGTAACCATAAGAGTTGTTTAATGACGCTGATTCGAATACGATCCATGTCAGACCCAAAGGAGTTAAGCTGTGATTCAAATATGATCAGGAAGCCCCCAAGTGGGTTTGGCAGTATGCCGATCAAACGGGTATCGACAGCTATGTTCTCTTTGGTTCGAATATGACCTATGTTTCAACAGGAAGCCCCCAAGTGATCATGGCTAGATTCAGATATGATCATAAGCCGTACCAAAGGGAAAGCCGGATTCAGATATGATCCGCTCCCTGTTGGTAGTTTCCACCACCTGACAAAGAAGACATAAAAACATTCTTTGAGGGAAAAAAGGATAGAGGTCCTGCTTTATTGCTTTATATAATATGTACATCGTCAAAAATGTATACATCTTAAGAGCCGGTGGCTCAAGTATAGTAGGGCCGAAGATGGGCAATATTCCACGGCCGGCGGGTCTCCTCCTCCGACTTACATGAGTCTTTGTGCTCTCGAACATCAATGAGGTAATATGACCCATTGTTCAGATTCTTGCTGACCACAAAGGGTCCTTCCCAAGGCGGAGATAGCTTATGCATGTCAGATTGATCTTGGATGAGCCAGAGTACGAAGTCGCCTTCCTGAAAGGTTCTGCTCTTAACCCGGCGGCTGTGATAGCGGCGCAGGTCTTGCTGGTAAATCGCCGAGCGGGCTATTGCCAAGTCTCGCTCCTCATCCAATAAGTCAAGTGCATCCTGACGAGCCTTTTCATTATCTGCCTCAACGTAAGCCGCCACGCGAGGTGGGTCGTGTCGGATGTCACTTGGCAGAACTACCTCTGCTCCATAGACCATGAAGAAAGGTGGGTAACCCGTAGATCTGTTAGGCGTAGTGTTGATGCTCCATAGCACAGAGGGTAACTCCTCCACCCAACAACCCGGAGTCCGTTTTAAGGGGACAAAGAGCCAGGGCTTGATACCCTTCAGGATCTCTTGATTAGCTCTTTCCGCTTGACCATTGGATTGAGGATGAGCAACAGCCGAAACATCAAGCCGGATATGTTCTCGTTGACAGACCTCTTCCATGGCTCCCTTGGAGAGATTTGTGCCATTATCAGTTATAATGCTGTGTGGGAAACCAAAACGAAAGATCACCTTTTTCATGAACTGAACCGCTGTGACCGCATCACACTTACTGACTGGCTCCGCCTCAACCCACTTTGTAAATTTATCCACTGCCACCAGGAGATGTGTCTTTTTATCCTTAGACCTTTTGAAAGGTCCAACCATGTCAAGCCCCTAGACTGCGAACGGCCAAGTAATTGGGATCATCCTTAACTCTTGAGCCGGCACATGAGCACGTCGTGAGAACTTCTGACAACTGTCACACTTACTGACCAGATCCTCCGCATCAGCATGATCCGTGAGCTAGTAGAAACCATGACGGAAAGCTTTTGCTACCAAAGATTTTGACCCGGCATGATGGCCACAATTCCCTTCGTGGATCTCACGGAGTATTTCTTGGCCTTTTGTAGGGGACACACAGTGTTGAAACGCCCCAGTGACACTTAGGTGGTGTAATTCGCCGTTAACAATCGTCATAGATTTGGAGCGCCTGACGATTTGTCTTGCCAAGGTCTCATCCTCAGGTAACTCACCCCGGGTTATGTAAGCCAAATAGGGCACTGTCCAATCCGGGATAACATGAAGAGCCGCCACCAGTTGTGCCTCTGGGTCTGGCACCTCTAGTTCTTCCTCGGTAGGCACCTTGACAGAAGGGTTATGCAAAACATCAAGAAAGGTGTTAGGTGGCACCGGCTTACGTTGAGATCCCAGCCGGCTTAAAGCGTCAGCCGCCTCATTCTTCCTTCGGTCAATGTGCTCCACTTGATAACCCTTGAAATGTCCAGCCACAACATCTACTTCACATCGATAAGACGCCATGAGAGGATCCTTGGAATCCCACTTGCCTGACACTTGTTGAGCCACGAGATCTGAGTCGCCCAGACACCTTACCCGGCTTAAGTTCATCTCCTTGGCTATCCAGAGACCATGGAGTAAGGCCTCGTACTCAGCTGCATTGTTAGTACATGGGAACATAAGTCGGAGTACATAACGAAATTTGTCACCTCGAGGGGAAGTTAAAACAATTCCAGCCCCCGAGCCTTCTAGCTGTTTGGACCCGTCAAAGTGAATAGTCCAATATGTGTTATCTGGCTTCTCCTCAGGTGCCTGCAACTCTGTCCAATCATTGATAAAGTCCACCAAGGCCTGAGACTTAATAGTAGTATGTGGCATGTACTTCAAACCATGAGGCCCAAGCTCGATAGTCCACTTGGCGACTCGTCCTGTGGCCTCCCTATTCTAGATGATGTCTCCCAAAGGGGCAGAACTTACTACAGTAATAGGATGACTTTGAAAGTACTGCTTCAACTTCCAGTTGGCCATAAACACTCTGTAAACGAGTTTTTGCCAATGCGGATACCTTTGTTTAGACTCAGTGAGCACCTCACTGATATAGTAAACCGGCTGTTGAACCAGATGCTCCTTGCCAGCTTCCTTACGCTCCACCACGATGGCAACACTGACCACTCGTGAATTAGCGGCCACATATAACAGCAATGGCTCTCTATCGATGGGAGCCGCAAGAACCGGGGGTTCAGACAATTGCCTCTTCAAGTCTTCAAAGGCAGCATCCGCAGCATCACTCCAAACAAAAGTGTCAGTTTTCTTCATCATCTGATACAATGGAAGGGCCTTCTCACCTAACCGGCTTATGAACCGGCTTAAAGCGGCAACACGACCCGCCAGTCGCTGAACATCATTGATGCACGCCGGCTTAGCTAGAGAGGTAATCTCCTTAATCTTCTCCGGATTAGCTTTAATGCCTCTGGTACACCAAACAGGTTAAGCATCATCTTGGCCGGGTTAAGCATCATCTTGTAAACCCGGGGATTATCAAAGGTCTCTTTCAAGTCAGATATCAAGGTTTCCTTTTCTCTAGACTTCACCACAATGTCATCTACGTAAGCATGAACATTACACCCAATTTGATCGTGCAAACAATTCTGCACACACCGCTGATAAGTCGCATGGGCACTTTTGAGCCCAAACGGCATAGATACATAACAGAAGGCTCCAAACGGAGTGATGAAAGCTGTCTTCTCCTGGTCCTTAACTGCCATCTTGATCTGATGATAACCAAAGTAAGCATCCAAAAATCTCAAACATTCACAACCCGTCGTAGCATCAATGATTTGATGAATACGGGGGAGAGCAAAGGGATCAGCCGGACAAGCCTTGTTCAAGTCCGTGTAATCCACACACATCCGCCAAGTGCCGTTCTTCTTGAGCACTAACACCGGGTTAGCCAACCACTCCGGGTGAAAAACTTCAACAATAAACCCGGCCGCTAAGAGCTGGGCAACCTCTTCCCCAATAGCTTTCCGCCTCTCCTCGTTGAACCGTCGGAGAAACTGCCTGACCGGATTATACTTTGGATCAATATTGAGAGTGTGCTCAGCGAGTTCCCTCGGTACACCCGGCATGTCAGAAGGTTTCCATGCAAAGATGTCCCGGTTCTCATGGATGAACTCGATGAGCGCCCTTTCTTATTTAGGATCCAAATTGGCACTGACACTGAACTGCTTAGAAGCATCTCCTGGGGTAAAGTCCACAAGCTTTGTCTCAGCGGCCGATTTAAATTTCAACGCCAGGTCATGCTCAGTAGTGGGTTTCTTGAGGGAGGTCATATCCGCCGGGTCAACATTGTCTTGATAAAATTTGAGCTCCTCGCGGCACAGGCAGACTCAGCGTAAGCCGCGTCGCCTTCTTCACATTCCAAGGCCACCTTTCAACTCCCATGTACAGTGATG
The DNA here is from genome assembly GCF_002162155.2 of Triticum dicoccoides. Classification (NCBI taxonomy): domain Eukaryota; kingdom Viridiplantae; phylum Streptophyta; class Magnoliopsida; order Poales; family Poaceae; genus Triticum; species Triticum dicoccoides. Next base: position 63,608,093 of record NC_041383.1, read on the forward strand.
GTGCCCTTGTAACCCGGCATCTTGAGTTGTAAGTAAACGTAACATGGCCGTGCCATGAATTTAGCATAAGCCGGTCGCCCAAACAGAGCGTGATATGGACTCTTGATTTTAACCACTTCAAACGTCAATTTCTCAGCCCTGGAGTGGTACTCATCTCCAAAGGCCACCTCCAATTCAATCTTACCAACTGGGTAAGCCGACTTACACGGAACCACCCCATGGAAAACAGTGTTGGATGTTCTCAAATTCTTCTTAGTCAACCCCATGCGCTGAAAGGTCTCGTAGTAGAGGATATTGATGCTGCTACCACCGTCCATGAGTACCTTAGTGAACTTATATCCACCAACTTGGGGTGCTACCACCAAGGCTAACTGACCCGGATTATCGACCCGTGGAGGGTGATCCTCTCTGCTCCATATAATGGGCTGTTCTAACCATCTCAAATAACGAGGAATTGCCGGCTCAATAGAATTCACGGCCCTCTTATGAACCTTCTGGTCACGTTTGCATAAACTAGTGGTAAACACGTGATACTGCCCACCACTCAACTGTTTCAGATGGCTTTGATAACCCGACTACTGCTGCTGTTGCCCTCCTTGACCAGACTGCTGCAGACTATTACTGCCTGGATGCCCCTGAAAGCCAGAATTTGAACCACCGCCCGGGCCATGAAAACCGCCAGCCCCTGAGCCGCCGCCAGATCCATGACTGCCATCAAAGGTGTTGGAATTTTTAAATGCCTTCATGATCGCGCAATCCTTCCATAGGTGTGTGGCGGGGTGCTCCTGGGTGTCGTGTTTCGGGCAGGGCTCATTGAGTAGCTGCTCAAGAGATGGGCCTGACCCGCCGAATCGAGGCGGCTTACCCTTACGTCTCTGATTGTTACCTTGCGCATTGGCCACAAACTCTGGGTTACTGTCCGCCTTACGCTTATTGCCGCTTAGATTCCCCGGGTTATGCTGTTGACCCTTTCCATTGCCGTTCCTTTTTCCCTTCCCTGTCTTCTCATCGTCAGATGCGGGATCCTTGGTACTATCAGAATCGACATATTTGACTAAAGCTGCCATCAGCGTACCCATATCCTTGCAGTCACGTTTAAGGCGCCCCAGTTTCTGCCTTAGCAGCTCAAAGCTGCAATTCTTTTCCAACATGAGGACTGCAGAGCCGGCATCCATCTTGTCAGATGAATGAATTATCTCCTTGACTCGGTGTACCCAATGGGTGGTAGATTCACCCTCCCCCTGCTTACAATTCGTCAAGTCCACGATCGACATAGATTGCTTACAGGTGTCCTTGAAGTTCTGGATGAAACGGGCTTTTAACTCTTCCCATGAACCAATGGAATTGGGTGGCAAACCTTTTAACCAAGACCGGGCCGTTCCATCTAGCATCATGGTGAAATATTTAGCCATTGCTGCGCCACTTACTTCCAACAGCTCCATGGCCATCTCATAACTCTCGATCCATGCCCCGGGCTGTAAGTCGGCCATGTAATTCGGCACCTTTCGAGGTCCCTTGAAGTCCTTGGGCAGGCGCATGTTGCGCAAAGCCGGGACCAAACAAGAAACACCACCGGTTCTAGTGGCTACTCCCGCCTCAACAGAAGTCGTTGGATACTCTGGGATATCCTGATGAGCCGCCTGTTGAGCCGCCATCAGAGCCGCCTGTTCGTTCTCCTGACGTATTCGGCCTTGCACCGGGTTATAGCCACCGTTTTGGTTACGGCGTTGGGCGTTGCTTGACAAAGCTTCGGACTCCATGTGCCTGCTGTAACTCGGGCTCCGGTTCTGACGAGGCGGTGCTAGCCAAGGCGGAGGAGTTGAATGAATCCCGTCTCTGCTGTATGAATAGGTCTCTTGCTGAGCCAGGCCGTCTAGAGAAGCTCTCTGACCCTCCGGGTCTCCACCACTGTCGGGTCATCACCGTCCATGGGCAGAGCCGCCAAGCGCGCCGAAGCCGCGATTAAGTTCTCCATGGGGTTGGAAAAGTGACCCTCCGGTATCGGCACATAACGCGGTGGTGCCATGCTCACATGAGGAGGTGGCATCTCTCGAGGCTGAGCCGGTCCTCCTGCTCCGGCTGTCATAAACCGATTGGTATCTGGCGGGTTACTTGGGCCGGCTCTGGGTGTAGCAAAAAGAACCCGAGGGTCGTAATTCAGAGGTAAACGGGATTGGGTTTTCTGGTGTCTCCTCCTCATTACCTCATTGGACGCGTTTAAGCTCATCGTGAGCTAGTAAGCTTCTGACTGCAACCGCTGTGCCCGGGCGTCGAGAGCCGCCCGCTCTGTAGCTAGTCTAGTACCCTCAGCTGCCAAGGCCTCCTTGGCCTGAGCTATCTCCTCACGCACCCGTGCCACCTCCGCGTCATGCTCATCTTTGTTCGCAGGGATGACCGTGGCGGTTAATAGGGCCGTAAGCTTGTCCATGAGGTCTATCAGCACCTGAGCCGGCGGGCGCACAGGGCCACCTGCCCCGGCTGTCCCTATTCCGGATGTTATTGCTGCAGCAGCCGTAGAGTTAGAGCCGGGCTGAGTTCCAGCCATGAAGATTCCTGCCCATCTTGGCGGCTCTTCCCATGTCCCCGGAACAGCCCCCGAATGAGCCGTCTTGCACCCGATACAACGAATCTGTTGAACTGGTGGACGAATCACCATCTGAGAGGACGGTCGTCTCACCATCATCTTCAGATTCTTTAGAAAGTTCCTCTCCGTGGATGCAGCCCATGAAAGCACGCTTCATGACGGGTTGAGCTCGGGTCTTCCTTGCACGCTGAGCCGTCTCGATGAGGTCGGTGCCGCTGTCCGGCTCAGGTCCCGACTCTCCGACCCGGCCGATGAAGACGTGGATTCCGCCGAAGGGGACCCGGTACCCGTACTCAATTGAGCCGGCGTCGGGGCCTTCGTCGTCGATGTAGATCTTACCGCGACGACTCTTGGTCATCCATCCTGTTACGTATCCCTTGAGCCCTTCGAAGTTGCCCTTCAAGAACTCAAATCCATCGTGCGCTGGCCCCACGGTGGGCGCCAACTGTCGTGGAATTGTCACGTCAGATGTCCTCGTGAAAGGACTTAGTTGTGGAGCCATCACAACTAGGAAGCTTGAAGGGGTTAATCGGGACAAAGGACACGAGAGGTTTTATACTAGTTCGGCCCCTTACGATGAAGGTAAAGCCTACGTCTAGTTGGGTTGGTATTGATGTTTCGATGACCAGGGAGCGAGATACACTATGCCCGGCTCTCGATGGGTTGTTTCTTGCCCTAAGCCGCCAGCAGGTCGTCCCCTTATATACACGGGTTGACACCCTGCGGCTTACAGAGTCCCGGCCGGCTTATAAACAGTGTCCAGCTCGGTGACTAGTTAAGTCTACCTTATGATACAAGTCATACTACTGTAGCGGTTTACTACAACGGGCCTTAAGTCGCCTGTGGGCCTTAAGCCCTTTATTGAACCGCCATCTTCATGCTTTGGTCTTGGGCTTCTTTCTGGTGACTAATCCTTGATATTTCTCTTATGATGATAATCGAATGTCTTGGATATATTTGCATTCTTGCATGTTATCTAACCCTTGTAGGTACTTGGATGAATCTAAATCTATGAGATTGCAACTCACTCATATCTTGAGCAATCTCTACATCACCAAGTCTCTACAATACGTTGGTTGAAGACAAGGAAGCATCAAACCCTTCAAACATATCCTTTGACAATTTATATATATCAAATTTCTTTTGGTATCATATTTCATGATTGACACTTTGGATACACAAGTGATTCTCCTTGCAAAACTAACTCATGTAGGTAGATGAACTCGAATTACAAGTGGTGCTCCCAATGAACTACATCAACCTTGAGCATCCCACACAAGTTCAACTACATGATCTAGATCAACACCACCACCCAAGGTATGTTATTCCATCTTAGAGAAGCTTTACCCCAAGTCATGGGTCAAAGCAGCTCAATAGGATGTGAATACATCAAAATGCTTAAATGAAAAATGGCAACCCCATTTTGAGCTTAAACGATGAGTATGACCTATGATCAAGTGTCTTCACTTGACTCCTAAGTCAATATACTCTAACATAGGTGACTTTGTCGCCGACCAATTCTAGATGAAGTTCTATATTGTTCTTGCATTTTTCTCTTGCATATTTGTTTCCCTTCTTAATTCATCGAGATCTCTTTTCTTTTTAATATTTGTTCTGCATCCCCTGCATCCTATTCATTGCAAATCCTTTAGTTAATTCCCTACAAATCCTTGTGAGATTTTATTTGCTTAGTGAGCTGAGGTGACAAGTGCTTTATCTCTGTAATGAACTCGGACACACCGGTTTGTCTCTTTCGGTCAAACCGAATCACCTCGGTGCCACCAAAGACAACAACTTGGTGCTACCGATTTCAAATGCTGAGGAGACACTTTGTTATTTGCATCCTACACATTTTGTTCCAGCTCCACTCGATTATTCTTATCCTCTACCAACACCTTATTTTTCCCTGCTACTTTGCTATGTGACTCAAGGACCAAACCTAGTTTGACCCACACTCCAGAAGATCCCTTCTTGGAAATCGATGTCAAAGGGGGAGAGAGAGCTCACATCAAAGCTTAATCATATAAAAAGGGGGAAAGAGAGATAAATAATCACATCAAAGAGAGACCCCAGATGCTTGGTATTCAAAGAGGAGAGAAGTCACATGTCTTTAGAGGGGAAAGTCATGTTCATGTTGTTTGTGTGTTTGCTTTGCTCTGATTTTCTATTCCTTATCTTCTCCCAGTATCCCATATAAGATTCAAGGGGAGCAAGACATCTAAGGGAAGGAAATCTTCGAATTCATTGCATATGTTTACCTTTGGGGACATGTCTACACTCAAATAGAGTACCTAGTACTCACTCTCTACATGTCATCCCAATCTTGGTACTCTTGTGGTTTGCTGCTCTTGCTCTATTTAGTAGATGTTTCTGTGTTGTCTAACCTTGTTTACTCAGGTTCATCTCTTCCAAAGCTAGCTCAAGACCACAAGGTAAGTATATGCATCACACTCATGTGCATGAGGATCTCTTGCTGATGTACATATTGTTTGCAAGAAGGACTCATGAGCATGAAGGTACATTTCCTATATTCACACCATTTGCTCTGATGCATATAGCTAAGATACATGTAACTCATTGCTTGCTCTATCATGATTATGCACTCACATGCTCTTATGTTCCATATTTATATGATTGCATACATGTAGGGGGAGCCTATGCATGTTACATGTCCTTCCAATGCTTTACCTGCCTTTCTCTATATCTTTATCTAAATCTTTGATGTATGTTGTCATCAATTACCAAAAAGGCGGAGATTAAAAGAACAAGTACTCCCTGTGTGATTTTTGTAATTAATGTCAACATATCTCTTGTTGGACTAATACTTTTATGTAGTATATTTCAGATAAGTCCAACAATGGAGTGGCATGGACAAGGGGATGTGGAACCCCTTCAAGATGCTAAGGACAAAGGATTGGCTCAAGCTCAAAGCCCGGGACTCTACATTTTCTATTTCAGTGATCCAAGATCACATTGAGTCCATAGGAAAAGCCAATACTATTAAAAGGGGATGAGGTGTTGCTTAATGGCTTGCTTGCTCAAAGTGCTTAGTGATATGCTCCAAATCCCTCAACCACTTTCTCATATCCACATATGTCCCATACCAAAAGTCAAACTCGGCCCCACCGATCTTATCTATCCGGCGCCACCGAGTTCATTTGACATAGCCACTGCCAGAAACCCTAGTCACTTCGATCTCACTGATGGGATCTCGGTCTCACCGAGATGGGCTTGCAAACTCTCTGTTACCTATTGCAATAATTTCGGTCTCACCGAGATATGCAATCGGTCCCACCAAGTTTGTTTGACTAACTCTCTGTTTTGCTTATTACCAAAATTGATCCCACCGAGTTTGTGTAATCAGTCAAATCGAGATGAGGTTTTACCCTAACCCTAGCACATCGGTCCTACCGAGTTGATCATATCGGTCCCATCGAAATGCCTAATGGTCACATTATGTACTAAATCGGTCTGACTAAGTTTTCTGATTCGGTCTCACCGAGTTTGGTAAATTGTGTGTAACAGTTAGATTTTGTGTGGAGGCTATACCCCTCCACCCTCTCTAGAAAGCCGTATGCTTTGGAAGAAGCTTGTACAGTTTGGGAAGGGGTTTTTTGAGAGAAAAGAAGAATCTACTTCAACCGATATGCCCTTAGGCACTTCATTTGTAGAGAAAGCCATCAGAACGTGCCTACACTTCCAGCATTCATTTTCTGAGAGAGAACCACCTACTCATGTGTTGAGATCAAGATATTCCATTCCAACCACATAAATCTTGATCTCTAGCCTTCTCTAAGTTGCTTTCCACTCAAATCATCTTTACACCAAATCCAATCCTTTGAGAGAGAGTTGAGTGTTGGGGAGACTATCATTTGAAGCACAAGAGCAAGGAGTTCATCATCAACACACCATCTATTACCTTTTGGAGAGTAGTGTCTCCTAGATTGGTTAGGTGTCACTTGGGAGCCTCCATCAAGATTGAGGAGTTGAACCAAGGAGTTTGTACGGGCAAGGAGATCGCCTACTTCATGAAGATCTACCCTAGTGAGGCAAGTCCTTCGTGGGCGATGGCCATGGTGGGATAGACAAGGTTGCTTCTTCGTGGACCCTTCATGGGTGTAGCCCTTCGTGGACTAGTGCAACTGTTACCCTTCGTTGGTTAAAGTCTCCATTAACATGGATGTACGATCGTACCACCTATTGGAACCACGCCAAAAATCTCTGTGTCTCCAATTGCGTTTGCACTCTCCAATCACATCCCTTTACATTATTGCAATTTGCGTGCTTTACTTTCCGCTGCTCATATACTCTTGTCATGCTTGCTTGATATGTATTGTGAATGTTTAAACTTGTGCTTAAACTCCACCTCAACTTGAAGAACTTAAAAATTGCTACTTTTCTTGGTTGAGAGTCTATTCACCCCCCTCTACACACCTCTTCTCGATCCTTTCAGCAGCTGACTTCTTCCATGCCTATTGTCGGTCCGGGATGCCGTTGAGTCGAGTCATCAGTGACTCAAGGTCGTTCAGAAGCACATCCTCTGGCCATAACTCCTTGTCGATCTGGGATAGCGCGACCTTCAGTCGGGCAATGTAATCCAGGACATTGGCAAGATGAGATTCCAGTCACAGCACGTTCATTGCAACTTCGTCCTTGACGGGAGAGTTGATAGGATCTAGACCTGTCTCGATCCGCCTAGTTTCTTCCTCAAAGTTCTAACAAAATTCTACACACACACAAAAGGTGTTGAAGTAAAAGTAACATAATGGGAAGTTCTCTGCAGCCAGTCGGATAAAGAAAAATACCTTCAAGCATGAGGAACATCTTCTTGGCAAGGCCTCCCAGATAAGTTTCCAGTTCGTCTGTCTTCCGAGTGATAGCATCAACTATGTCTGCCAAGGCCACCTTCTCCTCCTTCAGCTGCACGGATTCCTTTTGCGCTTCATCAACAACGGTTTTCAACTTGGCGTTCTCTTCTTCCAACTTTCCGACTGAAGCCAGCTTCTTGTCGGCAAGTTCAGTCTTCTCCCGTGTTGTCTTCTGCGCCGCTGCAAGATCGAGATCCTTCTGCTCTAGAGCCTGCTTCATTTTGTCTAAAGAAATAACATTCTTCAGACGAGCTTGGAGTTGATGGTTTTCACTATGCACATCTGCTCGAGTGGAGTCACTCGGTTCAAAGGATGAAAAGGAAAATATGGCAAGGCGAGCAGTCGACAAGTTGTTACCTCCCATGGCAGTGGCCTCATCTTGGGCTTTCTTCAGGTTCTTCTTGGCTAACTCTAAGTCAAGACTGAGTTGGATCTGCGTATTCTCCAAATCAGCAAACTTGGTCCCAATCTCACAAGCTTTCTGCGATCAACAACAAGACATGCCAGTCGACAATTACTTCTGAATGAAAGTACAAAGGCAAATTACGCAGAAAAAAGAGTTCTAAGACTGCTGCCAAATCAAACATCCAATAGCAGTCTCGGGGACTACACCCAGTGGGTGCACTTAGCGTGCCCCCACTAGTTACTTTTCGCACTTAGCATGGTCAGCCCAGCTCGAGTGAAAGGAGTAAAAAAGAAGAAAAAAAGACAGTTCTAAGACCACCATCGACTACCAGTAGTCAACAACTGTCTCGGGGACTACACCCAGTGGGTGCACTTAGCGTGCTCCCACTGGACCAAGAATTCACTCGACACGACCTATCTAATTCGAGTGAAAAGAGTTGAATGCAGCTACATGACACACCCAGTGGGTGTACAGATGCAGAAACTGATTGACATCTTACGAATAATAAAGCAACATTTTTCATATAGCATATCTTAACAGAACAAGGTTCAAGCTGAATACCAATCGGAAATCAACTTACAATCCCACTTACTCGGACATTGGCTTGAAGGGCAGAGCTGGCATCGTAGGCAGCCTTGCTGGTGTCATACACCACTTTCAGTAGATCCATCATCAGACCCGCCTGAATCATAGCCTCCTTAGCATCTCCCACTTGACTCTCCGGAGCATTGTACAAAGTAAATGGAGTGGATGATGGAGCAGTTGAGGTGGTTGGTGGAGTCAGAGCTTGATTGGGTACAATGGGGCTAGAAGTCTGGGCAGTCGACACCGGAGGCTGGGCAGTTGACAGAGGATCGGCAAAAGAAACAGAAGTCCAAACTGGATCTCCAAGTTGCTGAACGACTAGCTCTGATGCTGAGTGAGACGCTTTGCTAGCAGGCACCTTCTTGCTCAGAGTCCTGCCTTTTCTCCCTATATTCCTTTGAGGCACTTCATCATCATCGTCATCTGGAAGTTGGATAACATTTGTTGGAGCTGCAAAACACTCGACCATAAGAATTCAGTCAACCATCAAAACAGTTGGCAAAGCCAGAGCATGGGTGAAGAGTCGTACCTGCCCGAGAAGTGGTCGTGTTTGCAGTTTTCGCATCCTCCCGCTCCTTGTCGATGTCCATAGACGTCCCAGAAGTAGTAGCGCTGAAAGTTCGCAACTTCACTTGGTCAGACAAGAAAAGAAGTTAACGATCAAAACGAATGCAAAGAGAAGTAATGCTCATGCTGAGGCGACAAGCACATCCACCTTGATCCTGGGTAGGGCCTTCCGAGGTTTGGGCGCGGCGACTCTGGCCTGCTTTGGAGCCTTCTCTGATGGCTCGGGAGTGGATGTCCAAGTGCGCTTCAGGACTTGCGTACTTGGCAGAGCTGCTTTGCCATGCACACCCGCAGGATCTTGTGACTACTTGGAGCGACGCTCAGAGCGGGGCGGCGAGTTGACCTCCACACTGCTAGTAAAATCCTCACTGTCTTCATCACTCTTGTCTTAAGATTGCCAGTCGGCACTCCCGCCTTCGCTCTCCACTCCTTCCTGGAACTGCTCACCGTTTGGCATCGATTACATCTTGGTATAAATCTACAAGACGTGAGTTAACAAGTATCAGTCAGGTTCAGGAGCAATTGCAGATCAGAAAAAGAAAACACTCGGTATTTTGAGCCTGACCTCATCTGGCTCATGGTCAACATCGAATGGCAGAACCCTCTTGGACCCCCTGGGGTTATCCTTGTTCCCAGTAATGCTCTGCAGCCACTGAGCCACCTTCTCCCCGGCAACCTCCTCTGGGTGGACCCGAGCGGTGTCTTCAGTGCCCGAGTACATCCACTTCGGGTGATCGCGGGCTTGAAGAGGCTGGATGTGTCGACTGTGGAACATCTCCAACAAATCCATGCCAGTTACACCCTCCCAGACCAAGTTGATGACCTGGTCGACTAAAAGGGACACCTCGCCTTTCTCCTCTGGGGTCACAGTCAGTGATGAAGGTTGGCGGAGTCGCTCCATAGTGAAAGGGGGGAGACTGGTCGACTGACCAGGAGTTGGAACGTCTTGGTAGTAGAACCAGGTCGACTGCCATCCTCTGACCGACTCGGGAAGGGTCATGGGAGGAAAAGTTATTCTACCCCTAGTTTGAATCCCTAAACCCCCGCACATTTGGATCACATGCATCTTTTCGTCAGTCGGATTTGTTTTCCTCACCGATTGGGAATAGCAGGTAAAGATGTGTTTGAATAGACCCCAGTGTGGTTGGCAACCTAGGAAGTTTTTGCACAATGAGATGTACGCGGCAAGATATGTGATTGTGTGGGGGGGGGGGAATGGTGCATTTGAGCACCGAAAAAGTTCAAGAAACCCCAAAAGAACATATGCGGGGGAACGGAAAAACCTCGGTCGACGTGGGTGGTGAGGAGGACACGCTCGCCCTCGCGTGGCTGGGGCTGAGATTCCCCCTCCGGCAGCCTCCAAGATCCATCAGCAATCATGCTGCCTATGGCGAGCCTCTCCAAATCCTCCTGCTCAACGGTGGAGCGGATCCAGTCCCCTTGAAACCATCCAGGCGGCAGACCGGACCATGACGATGTCCCCCGAGGCGTCTTCTTGCCCTTCACCGTCGTCGTCGCCTTCTTTGTGCGCTCCAAGGCCGTCGTCTTGTCCTTCACCATAGTGGCGGAATGCGCGCGGGCCAAGAGAAGGCGTCGAGAGCAGAGGAAGACGCGGTGGAGAAGCATAGGAGAAGGAGATTGAATGAGGCGCACTGTTTGTTGCATAGGCTTCGACGCCTTTTATGGGCCTGCTTCCGAGTGGCTGACTCGTGGGCCCGATCAATCCTATAATATCCCGCAACAGCCGCACACCCAATACGTGGCAAAAAAGGCGGCACCGAAATTGAGGTGCCCATGTCTAATCGCTCCATTTACTGCGGAACGCCTCGTCCCGCGCGCTTCTCCAAATTTTCAAATCCCGTGAGATCCGGGAACCACAGGGCAATCAATCGCACAGAAGATTTCGCATTTCGATCCACTCGATATCGACGTAATTCAATCGACAACCTCAGAATCGATCAAGGCAGCAGACGCAAGGTTAAAGATCCAGTATCATTTCCAGACTCCAATGAAATGCCTCTGAGGCATACTATCGAGTCAGAAACAATTCAAACCTTACTTCACTCGGACCTGAATCCATTCGGGGGCTACTGGCGATGACATGTACCTAGGGTAGGGTGATAGGCCTGACCTAGACGCCTTACCCAAGGACACTGCCCTAGAGTCAAAGATACTTGAAGCACAACAAAAGATACCAACTGAAATCACCTTGGAGTGTAATCCATTCGACCATCTATTCCACTCGGATACCCCAATTCCACTCGACCAAGAAATAGTCACTCGACCATACGAAGATTCACTCGGAGTACAGAAGATCTAAAGCCACTCCAGGATGGCAATGGACAGGCGTCCACTGCGTAGTTTTAAAGGCCATTAATAGTCATTTATAAAGGGCGTTACCAGTAACACCACTGTCTTAACTTACATTGAACCCTGTGAACCGAGGGATGGAGGGGCCTGGCACACTCTATATAAGCCACCCCCCTCCTCTGGAACAAGGGTTTGCACCCCCTATAACTCTCATGCATAATCCAGTCGACAAGCCTCTGGGCACCGAGACTTAGGGTTATTACTTCCTCCGAGAAGGGCCTGAAATCATAAATCTTGCGTGCACAACCTCACCGTAGCTAGGGCCTTGCCTCCTCTTACGTACCCCCTATTCTTACTGTCAGACTTAGTACCACGACAGGGAGCGGAGAGGATAGATAGATACAAGAGATTAGCACAACCCGGAGAGCTAGCCTTCGATCATAGTGGCCTAGGTTTGTAGGTCCACCTTATCACTTTGTGTCAGAGCTCTGTTGCCCCATAGACGGATCAAGCTAGCAGCGTAAAATCTGATATAAGGCTCAGTCCAACATTTTCCATTGAAAGTGCGATCATATCTAGCATACCAAAGAGTGACAGCAGAGGCCGCAAAGGCAATGTTCCATTTCCACTTGAAGCAAAGTTGGTCAGCAGCCTTGCAGACAAAATGTTTGATATATGGAGATGTGCATGCTAGAGGGGCCATCAATAGTCTATCCCAAATTGCGTTAACTAGTCGGCAATGGAGCACCAGATGAGCAACCGTTTCAAGAGCCGAGAAGAGATCACACCCAGAAGAAGGAGCAACAGTTGACCAGCCCTTCTCGGCCATGAGTTGTCGAGTGGTCAGACGGCCCCAGAAGAGAAGCCAAAGAAAAACGCTGTGTTTGAGAAGTATGATCGGGTCCCAAATCCAAGGATCAAAATCCCAAAGCACGCCTCTGAAAGTAAGTAAGTGATAGAAATGACTTGTGCTTAACCTGCTGCAAGCAAAGAGAGGCACACGACTATCCAAGCTCGAGCTCTAAGGGGCCATGTCCGCGATGAGCTGATTTAAAGAAAGAAGTTGCTGAGACGCAGTCTGAGATAGGTTTGGGTGTAGAGCTATGTTCCAGCTGCCTGCCGCATACTGAGATTGGACAGTGCATAAATGGTTGCGAGCGAACGAGTACAAGACTAGGAACATGTGACTTAGCCTTCCAACTTGCAGCCATTAATCATGGCAAAAAGAGACGTGAGTACTAGCACCGACAGAACAACGAGAAGAAGAGATGACCAAGGGAATGCAGTCTTTGAAGCCCTTCCACATAGCAGTGTCTCTGTTGCTGACGCCATGAGGGAGAGAATCCTTGCAGTACTGCGAAGCAAACCAGCGGAAGCGGGGTATATCCGAGGACTGAAGTATTTTTGCCACAAACTTGCAAATCATGGCCTGGTTATGTGCCTGAAGGTTTCTGACTCCCAGACCACCATTAGCCCGGGGCAATGTAACCCTATCCTAAGCCATGAGGCATTGTCCCCCTTCACCTTGTTCTTACCCTGCCAAAAGAAAGCTCGAAGCAGGCCATCCAACTTAGCGTGAGATTCCTTAGGCCAAGGAAAGCAAGACATGAAATAGGTAGGTATGACTGCTAGCATCGAGTTGATCAGCGTCAACCTCCCACCCCAGGAGAGAAAAGAGGCTAGCCAACCACAACCCTGTCCCAAGCCATGAGGCATTGTCCCCCTTCACCTTGTTCTTACCCTGCCAAAAGAAAGCTCGAAGCAGGCCATCCAACTTAGCGTGAGATTCCTTAGGCCAAGGAAAGCAAGACATGAAATAGGTAGGTATGCCTGCTAGCATCGAGTTGATCAGCGTCAACCTCCCACCCCAGGAGAGAAAAGAGGCTAGCCAACCAGAGAGGTGGCGATCGACCTTGTGGATGACTGGGAGTAGCATGTCATGTTTGATCTTGTGGATGGACAGCGGCAGCCCCATGTATTTACAAGGAAAGGAGGACATCGGGTAGCCAAGTTGAGAGGCAATAGCAGAAGCAACATCCTTGTCCACACAAATGGGTACCAAAGTGCTTTTGTGGAAATAGATGTTCAGCCCTGAGAAATCAGAGAAAGCAGACAAAATGTTCTTGATCACATTGGCCTGCTGCACATCACCATGGAAGATGATCAGCGTCTCATCTACATACTATAAGATTGGGAAGGAATCATTGATGTCTGGTCCGAGGGGGTGCACGAGGTTGCCATTCTGGAAGTGCAGGTGGCAAAGTCTCTGAAGTACGTCAGCCACAAGAAGGAAGAGATACGGAGACAGAGAATCCCCTTGCTATAGGATCGCCCAATTCCCATTGATAAGCACTCTAGAGCGGCCTGTAGATAGGAGTGCATGAATCCACTGTACCCACCATGTGGGAAAGCCCCTGGCTTCCAAGACCTGGGAAAGACAAGTCCAACTGACAGAATCGAAAGCTTTTTGAAAATCCAATTTTAGTGCAACGACCGGCAGCCCCCTCTTGTGGGCAGCTTGCAATTGAAACAATAGAAGCCCGGGTCTAGATGGTTTCACAAATGAGTTCTGTAAGGCCTTTAAACTGTCATGTTGCAATTGAAAACCACGCCACGAGGATACACAATGTTCATCAGAATTTCTTCGTAGTGATTGCCGCTGGTGAGATGGCTCTCATCTGCTCACTGATGCTACTGCCAAGCCGTGAATAGAGGAACGAGCACTGTAGCAGGAACTACAGCCGAGGGGCGAGGCCCTGTCCCAACGAACTCTCATCCTACAAGTGGAGCGCCGCAACAGGCACGTGTGGTTGGCAGACCAGACCGACCGTCTCCCTGCTAGCTGACACTTCTTCACCCGTTTTCGGCTCGCCGCCGTTGCTGAGCCTATTTCTTGCTAGTAGTCGCCGCCTCCTAGATCGATCTGCCACCCCATCTTATTCCCTTGCTTTGTTGCACTCGAGAGAGAAAGAGACAAGTGAGCCGGCGGCGCACATCCAGACGAGAGAGCCAGCGGCGCAGATCATGGAGGGGGAGACGAGGGGGGCTCCGAGAGAGGAGATGTGATAGGCTTTCGGGTGAGCGAGAGGAAAGAGCGACCAATTCTGCGTGATTCCTCCGATTTGGAGGTATCAACAGGTTCCAGATATGGACCGAATATTCGTTTGATGGGAACAAGTTGGTTCTGCTTCCACCTACTTACCAAACATAGGAACGAGGCTGGGGGCATGTCTGACCCGTGCCGTTCCAGTTTGCTATATAAACCAAACACGCCCTATAGGACTAGCAATGGAAGCCATGGAGACCCTATCCTTGAAGCACACGCAGGGCACACCGGCTGGGACCTGCGCGTCTCTCGTGCCTCGCGTCCATGGAGGTCTCTTACAAGGCTCCAACACAACTCCTGCCCCGCACTCAGCATGCGCGACCACTAGAGAAAATAGTCTTGGCTACTGATGTACTAATGCAATGATGATAGTTCCCTCTCTCTGGTGAAAATATCATCTTAGCTACTTGATCTACTATAATGGAATAATAGTTCCCTCTCTCTGGCACTATGATCAGCTAGAGCACAAAGTCAAACCACTTCAAAAAATAGGCGACTGCGGCTTCAGGCGGCTGATTTTAGGGGGGAAATCAGCCGGCTCGCCAGCCGTCCGATTCAGTCTCACACAGCCGTTCGATTGGTCAACCCTGAAGCACGTCGTTCTCACGCAATCAATTTGTGCCTCGCTGCTTCGTTTCCTTCCTCGTCCTGCCTCCACACTTGCCATTGTATTTCCCCCCGGCAAGCTCCGCCAAAGAGGTCATGAAGGCTTTCAGTGTTGTGATCTCCCTTGCAACAATGCCTCTCTGGCTCGCCGGAAAGCCACCCGGTGCCTCCCCCCTCGCAGCACCGCCGCTGGCCATGGCAGACGCGTCTACAACAGAACACATGCTGTCGGGTCATGGCAACTCGTCTACAACTCACCATCTCTTCAATGCAACAGCTCGTAGCTCTCTCGTGTTGCAGGGTAGCTCCGTCGTCGGCATGCAGAAGCATTGCCGTAGCATCGCCTACTACAACATGGCTCTTCCGTCGACCATGGCAGCAACTCGTAGTTCTCTATTGCTGCAAAGAAGCTCAGCCATAGCATCGCCTGCTACAACACAGCTCTACCGCCGACCATGGAAGCAGCTTGAAGCTCTCTCTTGCTGCAATGAAGCTCCACCGTCGTCTTGCAGCAGCTCCGTCCTAGCATCGCCTGCTGCAACAAAGATTTGCCACCGGACATGGTAGCAGCTCGTAGCCTCTCCCTGCTGCAACACAGCTACGACATTGGTGTGACAGCAGCGCCGTCATGCACCACCTGCTGCAACGCAGCTCCGCCGCCGACCATGGCAGCAGCGTCCTCCCAGCCTACCCTAAAGCAGCGTGAGGCGAACGACGACTGGGGGGTGCAGCAGAGCGCCGTCCCAAGGAAGCCGGCTTGCGGAGAACGGTGACAAGGTCATGGCAGCAACAAGATGTAAGAGAGGGAAGATAGCTAGCTGCTGTTTGTCGAAGGGAAGACGAAGACTGAGGGGAAAATATCTGAACGGTTTGTTGAGGATAAGGTTGGATGGGGATGAGCGGTTGGTGGCCCAGTTCACCATGCGTCCAGTGTTCGAGGCGACTTATGAGCCGAGAAATCAGTCGGTTTAAAACAATGGTTTCCCAAAAAATATCACGTTGATCATTTATTTATGAGGCACAATTCAAGCCACTGTCAAAAATATCAGTTTCATCAGCTAATAGCTGGCAGTCTATCATAATATTGTCCAACTTCATATGCCCTCCATGTATAGGAAGCAAATAACTTTGAAAGAGTCACAACCTCTTGTTATAATCATAACATGTATTCTGATGATGCTCAGGTGCATTTGTAAAAAGTCTTCCATGATGGGGAATGCGTGATAGTTGAGACTGGCCCAAATTGATGTGTTCATTTTTAGGCCTTGTTCGGTTAGGCAGGGTTTGGGGAGGTTTGAAAGGGATTGGAGGGGATTAAAATCCTTGCAAGTCAAATTCCCCATCAAACCTCCCAATCCCCTTCAATCCCTTTGGTGAGGGGATTAATCGAACACAGCCTTAGGGAGATTAATATTATTAGTTCTTACAGTTGCTAAACATCAAGTGCTGCGCTGGGGCCAAGGCGCCTGGCTAGCTGATCACTGAGACGGGGTCCGTCCCGAGCGTGACGGTTAGGGTCTACCTGGGGCGATTTCGAGGCGATCGCATCTGCCTAGGGTTTCTAGTCCGCCGCCAGGGTTGATCTCCATCGCCGTTCGTCGGTGACCCCATGCCCTGGGCGTGCTTCAATAGTTCCTAGAGTGGCCCTCCTATCTCAGGGGGGCTCTCCAGCCTCGTCGTAACCCATCCACAAAAAACCTTCTCGGTGTGCTAGGGCACCCGATCGTAAAACACCATAAACCCTAGTTTTCTGATCCGAGTTTTCATGTTGGAGTGCGGCGGGGGTGGACACCTGAGGAAGGATGGAGCGCGTGGAAGGAAGATTGGAGAGGATGAACCTGTCAGAAGCGGAGAAGAAAGGAGTGAAGATCAGATGGAGGAAGACCATGCTGAAGCAGCAGGAGGGGGCGGCGATCAGGGCAGTCGATAAACTGATGTTGGAAAAACCGGCCTATGCGGCGGGGATGGAGGTGGCCTTGGGAAGAGCCTAGTGTCCTATGAGTAGGCTGGAGGTGAAGGAGATGGGGAACAACAGATTCATTTTCCTATTCAGGCAGGAAGGGGGGAAGAGGAAGGTAGTAGAGGGCGGACCGTGGACGTTTGGAAAGGATCTGCTTGTGATTGAAGACTTCAATCCAGCCAAAACAATTGAAGATTACCGCTTTGAGAGGGTGCCAATATGGGCTCGAATTTACAATGTTCCCCTAGGAATGATGTGTAAGGAGTTAGCGGAGAACATGGGGGAGCAGATCAGGGAACTTGTGGAGGTGGATACGGGGGAGGATGGCACAGCAATGGGCCAGGCGCTGAGAGTTAAGGTCCGGATTCGAGTGGATGAGCCATTGATGAGAGAGATGTTCTTGGATGATGAGGAAGATGGTGATGGGGACACCATTGTCAAGGAACAAGGTAGGAGAAGAGAGGAGGAGGGAAAGAACTGGTGCCATCTCAAATATGAGTTCTTACCGGACTTCTGCTACACATGCGAAAGAATGGGCCATACTGATCAGGACTGTAAGACAAAACTAAAGAAGGGGGAGGTAGCACAGTTTGGGCGGTGGCTAAGATATGTGCCTGAAGGAAACACCATGGAGGAGAGGAGAAGGGGTGGTGGTGACTATGGGGGGCAGGAGTGAGAAGGCGATATGGGTGGACAAGGAGCGGGAGTAGATCGGGTAGCGACGAACCATCCTGGAGAAAGGAGATTCAGCTGTCGGGGGAGGATCGAGAGAAGGGAGGAAGCGAGCATGAGGGAGAAGTTACGAGCCCTCTAAAGCTAAAGGCGGCAGAGCAGGAAGAGGATGAAGGGAAGAAGAAGAGAGGTGGTAGCAAGAAGAAGTTGTTTGCTGGAGAAACTGGAGTGCAGGCCCACCAACATACCACTGTGGGTAGCAAGGACAAGGCCGTGACTGACCATGTATCAAAAAATGATAGCAGAAGGAAATCAATAGAAGAGGAAAAGGGGGAGGGGAGCAAGGAGGAAGGGAAGGAGGAATTGACCAACAACAAAGAACAAGGGGAGAAGAAGACAGGAGCAGCAGACCAGAAGAAGGGGAAGGGGGAAGTTTAAAAGAATCCACCGGGAGGAGGGAAGGATAACCGGGGTGAGCCAGGAGATAGAGAAGAAGAGAGGGGCAGAGGAGATGGAGGTAGATGAGATGGGTGCCCCAAAGAGGAGTAGGATGGAGAGCGTAACAGAGGGGGAGAACCCTGGAACCACAAGAAATGACGCGGGGCTGCCGAAGCAGTCCTGCGAGGCCAAATGAAGCTTATTACATGGAATTGTCGGGGGTTGGGGAACGGCCCAACAATTTAAGGTCTTATGGATCTCCAGAAGAGGGAGGACCCGATCTGTTGTTCTTGTCAGAGACCAAAATGGATCAACGATGCTTAGAATGACTGAGATGGAAACTAAATATGACTTGTATGGTGGCAAAAAACTCGGAGGGACAGAGTGGTGGTCTGGCATTATTTTGGAAGAAGGAGGTGGATGTTAGGGTGGTGGGTTTTATGTCGAAATATCACATTGATACAGAGATTATGGAGGAGGATGGTTTTCGATGGAGGTTTACGGGGATCTATGGGGAGCCGAAGATGGGGGAGAAGGGGAAGACGTGGAAGCTCTTGAGGACACTAAAGCACCAGAATAACAAGCCATGGCTGTGTGCGGGCGACTTCAACGAGATCCTCCATGTGTGGGAGAAGGAGGGGGCGTAAGCCAAGGAGTCAAAACAGCCTGGACCAATTCAAAAGCGCTCTGGAGTTTTGTGAGCTAAGAGACCTGGGTTTCAAAGGTGATGCTTTTACATGGCGCAACCATAGCCACACGGCAGAGAAGTATATTAAGGAGAGGCTTGACAGAGCTGTGGCATCGCAGGCATGTTGCGATCGGTTCATGGCGTACAACGTGGTAAATGGCGAGCCACGACACTCCGACCACAGACATGTCATAATTGAAACAACGGGTGCTGCGGCGTCCCGGCGAGAGATAAGCCACAGTGCAAACCCTAGGTTCGAAGCGAGGTGGCTGGAGGAGGATGGTTATCAAGACCTGATTAAGAAGGCAGGGGAAAGGGAGACTGAAGTAGAAGGGAAGAAAGTTGCTGGTGCTGTACAGGGAGTGATGAAGGAGCTCATAGATTGGAGTAAAACTGTGTTGGGTGATCTAGAGAAGAGAATATGTCGGGTGAAGAAGGAGCTAGAAGCTGAGAGAAGAAAGAATATCAGTCCTGATCAGGTCCGACGCGAGCATATGTTGCGCTTCAAGCTGGCCCGGCCGGAGGAGGAGTTGGAAATGTACTGGCGGCAAAGAGCTCACGTAAACTGGATGAAAGGAGGGGACAGAAATAACAAATTTTTCCATGCATCAGCATCTGCAAGGAGAAGAAATAGGATAAAGAAGCTACGGAGAGAGGATGGGGTGGTGGTGCAAAGGGAAGAGGAAATGAGGGAGGTTGTCACTAACTATTTTGTAAATCTGTTTACCTCACATGCAGGGGTTAGACAGGAGGAGCTGCTGACCATAGTTCAACCACGGGTGACACCTCAAATGAATGAGATGCTGGCGAAAGAATTCATGCGTGCGGAAGTGTTTGAGGCTTTACAGAGCATTGGGGATTTGAAAGCCCCAGGCCCGGATGGCATGCCTTCCGTGTTCTATAAAAAGTGCTGGGATGTGGTGGGAGACAACGTTGTTGAAGAAGTGCTTGCTGTGCTAAATGGTGGACCTATGCCTGCGGGCTGGAATGAAACATGTGTAGTGCTCATTCCCAAGACACAGAATCCGGAATGCATGAAGGACCTTCGCCCCATCAGCTTATGCAATGTGGTGTACAAGCTGATCTCAAAAGTTCTTGCTAATAGACTGAAGCAAATTCTCCCGGATGTGATTTCACCGAACCAGAGTGCCTTTGTACCGGGGTGCTTGATTACGGACAACATCCTCCTAGCCTATGAGTGTACGCACTACATGCAGAACAAGAGAGGAGGAAATGAGGGTTATGCGGCAGTTAAACTGGATATGAGCAAGGCGTACGACCGAGTGGAGTGGCATTTCCTTGAGAAGATGATGCGGAATATGGGGTTCAATGAGATTTGGATCGATCACATCATGCTTTGTGTGACCTCGGTTATCTACAAGGTCAAAGTGAATTGTGAGGTCACGGATATGATTATACCTCAGCGAGGGTTGCGACAAGGAGACCCGCTCTCGCCCTACTTATTCCTTATTTGTGCCGAGGGGTTCTCACCCTTGCTAAATAGAGCGGAGGAGGACGGCTCGCTGAAGGGAATCCGTATTTGTAATGCTGCACCGAGCTTTAACCACCTATTGTTTGCAGACGATTCACTGGTACTCATCAAAGCTACATCAGAGAGTGCTACGTCGCTGCAACATATCCTACAACTTTATGAGGTGTGCTCGGGGCAGGTTGTCAATTATGACAAGTCTTCGGCCATGTTTAGCAAGAACACAAAACAAGCTAGAAAGAGAGAGGTCTTGGGCACCCTTCATATTCGAGCAGAAGCAAAGTCCGAGCGGTACTTGGGTCTTCCTGTCTATGTGGGGCAAGCACGAAAGAAGGTTTTTGAATACCTCAAGGACCGAATATGGCAGAGGATTTTGGGCTGGCAGGAGAGGATGCTCTCCAAGATGGGGAAGGACCTTCTCATCAAAGCGTGTGCACAAGCAATACCGACCTTTGCAATGTCGTGTTTTGACCTTACAAAAACTCTGTGTGAGGAGATTGGGGCGATGATATGTCGCTTTTGGTGGGCTAAGCAGGAGAAGAACAACACGGTGCACTGGCTGAGCTGGGAGCTGCTGACCACGCCCAAAAAGGAAGGAGGGTTGGGGTTTCGTGACATTTATGGGTTCAATGTGGCCATGCTTGACCGACAGGCTTGGCGCATGCTCACTAATCCTGATTCGTTGTGTGCCAAAGTGTTGAAAGCAAGATATTTCCCCACCACTAGCATCCTGGAGGCTAGGCCGCGTGATGGTATTTCTTATACTTGGAGGAGCATTTTGAAGGGCGTGGAGCTGATGAAAGAAGGACTAATCCATCGAGTGGGGGATGGCAGTGCTATCAATATATGGGCGGACCCGTGGCTAAACCGCGAGGGAGACCGAACACCCAGGTCCTGGAGGGGCAATTGTATCCTCGCAAAAGCAATTGAGCTGGTTGATCCAACCACCCATGAATGGGATGAAGAACTGGTGAGAACGTTGTTTGTGGAGGATGAGGCCAGGATCATACTGGCGACACCGATCAGAGAGGGTTATGAGGACTTCTATGCGTGGTTCAGCGACAATAAGGGTCAGTTTTCGGTGAAATCTGCCTACAAACTCTATGTGGCACAGAGAGATGGAGGTCTGCCGAGCGCTTCAAACCCACAACCAACAGGTTGGGAATGGACGGAGATCTGGGGACTGCCATGCCAACCAAAGATACAACAATTCCTCTGGCGACTCGCACATAACAGTTTACCACTAAAACGGAACATCCAACGGCGCGGTATGGAATGTAACACCCTCTATGTATGCTGTGGGAGACTTGACGAAGATGCAGCGCACCTGTTTCTAAAATGCAAGCTTGTGAAGAGGGTGTGGCGGGAGTTACACTTGGATGACATCAGGCTGCAAATGTGTGAATGCATGGACGGCCTAGAACTATTGCACAAAACCCTTCGGCTGCCGGTGGAGAAGACCATCCGGGTTGCATGCCTCCTTTGGAAATGGTGGTCTTGGCGCAATAAAATAAATGTTGGAGAGAAGCCGACAGCTCTGGAAAAGCTGCCAGCCGAAATCAATCAATGGGCGCTTGAATCCCTGGCGCTGTGCCGACCGGAGCGAACGACCCCGCCAATCAGGCCGCAGCAAACATGGACGAGACCCGAGGCTGATACTCTGAAGATAAATTGTGATGGAGCTTTTAATGCAGCACAGGGGACAGGGGGCTGGGGTTTCGTTGTGCGGGACGAGGCGGGAGATGTCAGAGGCTCAGGTGCGGGATTCATGCAACATGTCGCGACAGCACTGGCCGCTGAGGCACAAGCTTGTGCTGCAGCAATGGAGACAGCAGCGGCCTGGGGAATGATGCGAGTTCACATCGAGACGGACAGCCAAATCCTTGCCAACGCACTTAACGGTCGAGAGGCTGACTTGGCCATGGAGGGGATCCTATTCAGAGAGATCCGACAATTTGCAAGCATTAACTTTAGTCACATACTCCCTCCGTCCTTTAAAGAATGTACTTTCAACTTTTTTGGAAAGTCAATTTTTTTTTATATTTGACCATGTTTATATAATAATACATCAACAATTATGCCATCAAATTAGTAGCATTAGATTCATGATAAAATATATTTTCATCATAAACCTATTTGATTTCACAAATATTGATATATTTTTGCACAAACACAGTCAAATTTTGAGATAGTTTGACCCTCCAACAAAGTTGAAAGTACACTCTTTAAAAGACGGAGGGAGTAGTTTTCTCTTTCGCCCCAGGGCGTGTAACACTTTAGCTCATGTTGTAGCTGCTTTTGGCGCACGACGCCGTGTGATGGGAGAGACCTGGGCTGAGGCTCTCCCTGATGATGTATCCGTTTGAAGGGCCAGCGCTGAGGCTGGACCCGGGTAATGTATGGAATCGAAGTGTTCCATCTCAAAAAAAAAAAAAACATCAAGTGCTAAATAGCTTAGCCCAGTGATCTGTTTGTATCATACATCACTTCCCGTTTCATACTTCAGTTATATCCTTGCTTCCCAGGTTACAAGCGGCAATTTATCCTTCCAAATACTATTCAACCTGAGTATATGTTTACACAGCTCCTAGATCTACACACATCATCCCCAACCCCTACATATATCATTCACCGGTCAAACCATCAAAGAATCAGGGCATACCTTAATATTTCTTGTTTTAATTTATCATGGTTTCTCACTTGCTATGCCCTTTCAGGGAATGCAAAATACCCACGGTAAAAATGCACCAGCAGCATATATGTTACACTAATCTCTTCTGAACTCTGATGTTAATTGGTATGTACAAAGGAATCCAGGAGTAAAAACGGCAAAAGAGAAGGACATGATGCACAACCTGATTAATGACAATGTTTACTCATTATGAACACAAATAGTAACGGTCCACATAACAAAGAGACTACTCCACATAATATAGTAATATAATAACGGTTCACACAACAAAGAAATAACAGTTAACTTAAGTTTGCACAACAGTCTGCCAACACAAACTGGAGCATCAAAAAAGATACCCCAAGCACTATACCATGATATCATGGATCGGCATAGCCAAGCAGGA
The DNA here is from genome assembly GCF_002162155.2 of Triticum dicoccoides. Taxonomy (NCBI): domain Eukaryota; kingdom Viridiplantae; phylum Streptophyta; class Magnoliopsida; order Poales; family Poaceae; genus Triticum; species Triticum dicoccoides. The sequence goes on from NC_041383.1 coordinate 63,631,449, forward strand.
GACGATCGTCAAAAGGTATTTGGCTCATATCATTTATGCTTCTAACCAAGCGAGACCAAGCAACAGTAATCTTCACCTTAGAGTCTTTACCTTTAGAAGAGGTCTTTTTCCCTCTAGATGGCTTGCAGCTGTGGAGGACACATGTAGCCTGGCTTGTTTGGCAATCCTTGGCTTTGAACAAGACACGGCCACTAGCAGCGATAGCACCAGAGCGGGAGTAGGTGTAGATGAAAATTTTGAGCCTTCCTCGTACAGACACAACGCGCCTCAACAGAGCAAGGTAACCATCTGAATCCATAGACATTGTTTCATCGGATTCCATATTCATTGTTCCATACTTTGAATCAAACAGCACGATTTCCTTATTAGGATCGTCCTCGCAAGGCGAGGCACGACAAACAATTTGCCCGCCGTGTTTAAAAGGCGACCCTTGGGTAACACGGGCAGACAAGATGGTGGCCTGGCGTGACCAGTCGAGTTGTTCAAAGCGCAACTCTATTTTGCAGAGGTAGTTGGAGAAGCACCTATAACACCAATCATGCCAGGAAGGATTGTACATCTGCACGGGTAGAGTGAAGAGCGTCCTATCCTCGGACCGAGACTGTCCCTTCACCATGAGTTGGAATTCTATGTGAACGGGATCGCGGCACATGAGCGCGCGAGATGGGCCAGTCAAGTGCAGATAAGGATCCTGAAAGCATCAGCCAGTCATGTACTGATCAGAAAGCAAGCGGCAACAAGAATAAACAAGGATACATAATGAGCAGAAGGCCCGTACTTTCTTGGTGAGAGTTTGGCTCCGCCCCCTTCGACGAAAGAAGAGGATATTGCGTTTGTGATCCACATAGTCTCGAGCGGCAACGACGCCGTACACTTGAAGCGGCCACTTGAGGTGCTTTGTCTTGGCGATTTTGATGGAGTATATCTGAAGGGTCTTGGAAAGGACGGCCTCCCCTGGGATGCGGCTCGGGGAGCAGTGTGTGAAGAGCATTGGGCTCAGCATCGCTGCAATGTAAACCATGGGTATGCACGCGGCGAAACAGTTGAGTCGACGACCGGCCGGAAGAGAAGAAGAAATGCAAGCAAGAATTAATCGGTTACTCACTCAGAGCTTCGAAGTCGAACCGGCCTTTGCCGAATGAGATTTCCCAGTTTTCGCGGTGCTGGTCGAAGTCCTCCTTCTGCTCCTCCATGGAGGATTCAGGAGCCAACTCCTCCTCGTCTTCTTCTTCTTCTTCCTCCTCCTCCTCCTCCTCCTCCTCCTCTTCCTCTTCCTCTTCCTCTTCCTCTTCTGTGGTTGGTTCGCAGTAAATCGATTTGGACTCGATGTCGTCATCTAATCCAGCATTCGCCGGTTGCGAGGGACGTCTCCTCCGCCTACACAAGCGCGCCCTTGATACCTGCGGCATGTCGGAGCACGTATCGTCGACCCCCTCCGCAATTTTGCTCGCACCTTCTCGACCCTGTTTTTTCTTCGCCGCCGGCGCTGCCTGCTCGCTAGGGTTCTTTGACGGGGAAAAAAGGCTGGGTGGGTGGGTTGGGTTATATTCCGTCTCAGCGTCCGACGCGTGTTCTGCGTCTCTGCTGGTCACGGGCCCAGCTAGCATCGCGAGCAAACACAACCTCCTCGTCTGGGACGGCCCATTAGACGCTGGACCTACCAAACAGGTTTTCTTCCCGCAGTCTTCCTATTCTAGTTTTTCGGCTGGTTTCCTTAAAAATAACATATATTTTTTGATATATTTTAAAGTTTTCTTGGATTTACAAACATATCCATTTTAAAATTTAAAAAATTCAAAAATGTTTACAAATTCTCCATAACTTTCAGGAATTTTAAAAAAGTTCTTATATTTGAAATAAATGTTCATTTTTCAGGAAAGTAATAGAATTTAATATTATTATCAGATGTTACAAAATATTTGAATATATAAAAAATTTCCCAACTTTAAACATGTTCGTGTTTTGGAAAATGTTCTAAAATTTAAGAATAATCTCACTTTAAAAAAATGCCTGTGTAGTTAAAAAAGTTCTCAAACAAAAAGTGTTCATAAATTTTAAAAAGTATTTGCAATTTATAAAATCTTATAAAATTTGTAAAACAGTAGCAAATTTAAAAACAAATCATTTATTTGTAAAATCTTCTTGGATTAAAAAATAAATAAATGATAAAAATAAAAAGATTAAGAAACTGGCAGAAAACCAGTGAAATGGATAAACATAAAAAGAAAGAAAAAAAACCACACAGATCCGAAAGAAAAACATACAACAAACCTGGTTGTTTCCATCCGTTGGATACACATGGATCTATGGTTGAGTGTAAGACTATTTATGCTGGATGTCCCAAAGATATTTGTTTTTTTTACGTGAAGATATTTGTTCTTTTCTCTAAGGAAGACTGCTATTCTATAGTACTTTTATGGGAAAAGAGCGGGATTAAAAGGGGACAACTAATCCAGGGCATCCCTAGAAGGGCTGTCGAGCTGGCACTTGCTAGACACACTTGGGTTGCCACGTGGGATGAGGATGGAATTGAGGGAGGCTTGGGAGGAACCGAGGAAGTGATTGATCGAAGTTTAGCCAAGCATGTTTTTTGGGGTTTTTTTTCATCTGGTTTGATCTTGTTTTCTTTACTCACATCATTTTTACATTGTACATATTGATTTGTTGGGACATAGGTGTACTTCAGTGTAAATGTGCTCCCGCTCGGAACATGGATGTGTTTCCATGCGGAGTGTACATGTACTTCCACGGACAGCACAAGCGTGCTCCCACGATGACCACAAGTGTGCTTCCATGGTGAACACGGCGTCCTTGAGTCCTTCTGTTTTTTATTGTTTTCTTTGGCTTTTTTTCGTCTTTTATTTGGAGCACAAGTGTACTTCACGCGAGAGCACATATGTAATTCACCCCCAATGGATGCACAATTTAGCTCACTTGGGCCTGTTTGGTTGCATGTTAGTCTCAACCAGGGCGTGAGGATGCAATTTTGGCCCATTTAGTTGTCTTGCCTGTACCAGATCTTGGCCCACACAAACCTTAAAGCACATCCCAGCCATACGGGTAGCTAGGAACTGCCAAATGGTCTGTTTCCTCTCAACAAGGCTCTCTCGGCGCGCATTGGAGAGGAACGCGGAGCTGCACTCGTGCGAGCAGGGAGATAGTGCAAGCTTTGAAAAAACGGCGGGAGGACTTTGG